>NW_024044861.1:0-101964 GCF_015852505.1 Tachyglossus aculeatus | reverse complement strand
TTCTCATCCTATCCCAACTGGATTACTACATCAGCCTCCTCTCCGATCTCCCATCCTCCTGTCTCTCCCCACTTCAATCCATACTTTACGTAGCTGCCCGGATCGTCTCTGTGCAGAAACGCTCTGGGCATGTTACTCCCCTCCTCAAAAATCTCCAGTGGCTACCAATCAACCTACACATCAGGCAAAAACTCCTCAGCCTCGGCTTCAAGGCTCTCGATCACCTCGCCCCCTCCTGCCTCGCCTCCCTTCTCTCCTTCTACAGCCTATCCCGCACCCTCCACTCCTCTGCCGCTCACCTCCTCACTGTGCCTCGTTCTCGCCTGTCCTGCCGTCGACCCCCGGCCCACGTCCTCCCCCTGGCCTGGAATGGCCTCCCTCCGCACATCCACCAAGCTACCTCTCTTCCTCGTTTCAAAGCCCTACTGAGAGCTCACCTCCTCCAGGAGGCCTTCCCAGACTGAGCCCCCTCCTTCCTCTCCCCCTCCTCATCCCCCTCGCCTTACCTCCGTTCCCTCCCCACGGCACCTGCATATATGGTTGTACATATTTATTACTCTATTTATTTATTTTACTTGTACATATTTATTCTATTTATTTTGTTAATATGTTTTGTTTTGTTCTCTGTCTCCCCCTTCTAGACTGTGAGCCCACTGTTGGGTAGGGACCGTCTCTATATGTTGCCAATTTGTACTTCCCAAGCGCTTAGTACAGTGCTCTGCACACTGTTAGCGCTCAATAAATACGATTGAATGAATGAATGAATGTTTTCAGATGCTGTCCCAAGGTGACCCCGGGGTGCCCATCATCTCAAGGTTAAATGCTATCTCGTGACCGCCAGAGCCAGCAGGCAGAACTCGGAAGTGCGGGTAGGATACCACCCCCACAACCCAAACTTGTACATTGACAGCCCAAACCAGGAATACAGAAGATGTCCCTTGTCCCCGTGCCAATCAAATTAGGTATGAAGGAGGGGGGAAGACAGAGATTGGATAAACTGAGGCTGGAAGCTGGAATGACCTAGAAGCACAGGTGATAAATACCTGTACTCTCTGACCTTTTGTGTAGCAGATCGAGACTTACAGCAGCCAGCTGGTCGACTCTGCCCAGAGTGTGAGAAACCTGCTCTGCCTACGCCACGTAAGGAGCTATGGGATGGGTGAGTGAGATGGGTGAGTGACCCGTCCCGCTGAGCGTTCGTGGGGCTGGAAGACAAGCGCTTCTCCATGGGTGTGTAACGCATAAGTGGATTCCTCCCAGGTGGAAAAGACTCATGGGTTGGAGCTAGGGGCTTCATCACGGGTTTGCAACGCTAAAGTGGATTCCTCCCATGTGGGAATTGCAAGTGGGTGGGAGCTAGCCGCCTCACCAGGTGTGATTAAACAATAAGTGAATGCTGCCTAGGTGGGATCTGGGTGTTTTGCCACGCGTGAGTAACACATAAGTATATTCCTCCCGATAGGGAATCTCTTATATCAATTAAGTAACCTTATTCCTACCGAAAGGGAAGTTCAATTCGCTGTGTCTAAAATAATCAAATAATTCAATTCGCATCGCGGAATAAATGTTGTATAAAACTCAGGCATTCCATCCCCGGTCTCTCTCTCTGTCTCTGTATGCCAATTCCCGAACGAACCTGTCCCTGGGTGATGGGTGACAGATGTCCAAGATTCATTCATTCATCCATTCATTCAATCGTATTCATTAAGCGCTTACTGTGTTCAGAGCACTGTACTAAGCGCTTGGGAAGTACAAGTTGGCAACATATAGAGACGGTCCCTACCCAGCAGTGGGCTCACAGTCTAGAAGGGGGAGACAGAGAACAAAACAAACATATTAACAAAATAAAATAGAATATGTGCAAGTAAAATAAATAAGTAAATAGAGTAATAAATACGTACAAACATATATACATATATACAGGTGCTGTGGGGAAGGGAAGGAGGTAAGGTGGGGGATAAAGGGGGGACGAGGGGGAGAGGAAGGAGGGGGCTCAGTCTGGGAAAGCCTCCTGGAGGAGGTGAGCTCTCAGTAGGGCCTTGAAGGGAGGAAGAGAGCTAGCTTGGCGGATGTGGGGAGGGAGGGCATTCCAGGCCAGGGAGATGACGTGGGCTGGGGGTCGATGGCGGGACAAGCGAGAACGAGGCACGGTGAGGGGATTAGCGGCAGATGAGCGGAAGGTGCGGGCTGGGCTGTAGAAGTAGAGAAGGGAGGTGAGGTAGGAGGGGGCGAGGTGATGGAGAGCCTAGAGGCCGAGGGTGAGGAATTTCTGCCTGATGCGTAGGTTGATTAGTAGCCACTGGAGATCTTTGAGGAGGGGAGTAACATGCCCAGAGCGTTTCTGGACAAAGACCATCCGGGCAGCGGCGTGAATTATGGATTGAAGTTGGGAGAGACAGGAGCATGGGAGATCGGAGAGGAGGCTGATACAGTAATTCAGACGGGCTAGGATGAGAGTTTGAACGAGCAGGGTAGCGGTTTGGATGGAGAGGACAGGGCGGATCTTGGCAATGTTGCAGAGGTGAGACCGGCAGGTTATGGTGACGGCTTGGATGTGAGGGGTGAACGAGAGAGCGGAGTCGAGGATAATAATAATAATAATAATAATAATACTAATGGCATTTGTTAAGCGCTTACTATGTGCAGAGCACTGTTCTAAGCGCTTGGGGGGATACAAGGTGATCAGGTTTTCCCACGTGGGGCTCACAGTCTTTAACCTCGTTTTACAGATGAGGTAACTGAGGCTTAGAGAAGTTAAGTGACTTGCCCAAGGTCACACAGCAGACATGTGGCGGAGCCGGGATTCGAACCCATGACCTCTGACTCCAAAGCCCGGGCTCTTTTCCACTGAGCCACGCTGCTTCTCAGAGCGTTTCTGGACAAAGACCATCCGGGCAGCGGCGTGAGGATGACACCAAGGTTGCGGGCTTTTGAGATGGAAAGGATGGTAGTGCCGTCATCTGTGATGGGAAAGTCAGGGAGAGGGCGGGGTTTGGGAGGGAATACAAGGAGTTCAGTCCTGGACATGTTGAGTTTTAGGTGGCGGGAAGACATCCACACGGAGATGTCCTGAAGGCAGGAGGAGATGCGAGCCTGGAGGGAGGGACAGTGAGAGTAGGGGCAGAGATGTAGATAAAGTCCTAGGGATCCAATACGGTCCAAAAGTTTATATTTTCAGTGTCTCAGACAACATCCCGGAAGAAAATAGGAACGTGTCATTGATATTAAGGGAGAGGTATTTTTTTATCAGTTCTGTGGTTTATCCAGACTATGCTGCTTTTTCAGAGAATATTGGACAGGCACCAAACAAGTATGAGTACCACACTCTATTTAAAGGAACTCAGTTTTGCTCACGAGAAACGTCTCCCAATTCTTCTCAGAATATAGGAGGGAATGAAACCTATTGCTACTACCAATCAGACAATCAATCAGTTACGTTTGTTCCAGCCCACATATTCAATCCAAAACTAAATCCTGTCAGTCCCACCTTCATACTATCGCTAAAATCTGCCCTTTCCTCTCCTCCAAACTGCCAGGATGTTAATACGATCAACCATCCTATCCCGCCTGGATTAGTGAATCGGCCTCCTTGCTGACCGCCGAGCCTCCTCTTTCTCCCCACTCCCGTCCACACTCCACTGTGCTGCCCGTGTCATTTTTCTGTGAAAACGATCAGAAAATGTTTCCCCACTCCTCAAACAGCTCCAGCTGCTGCCCATCCACCTCCACATCAAACAAAAACTCCTATCCATTAATAATAATAATAATAATGATAATGGCATTTATTAAACACTTACTACGTGCAATGTACTGTTCTAAGCGTTGGGGAGGTTACAAGACAATCAGTTTGTCCCACAGGGGGCTCACAGTCTTCATCCCCATTTTACAGATGAGGTAACTGAGGACGAGAGAAGTTAAATGACTTGCCCAAAGTCACACAGCTGACAATTGGCGGAGCCTGGATTTGAACCCATGACCTCAGACTCCAAAGCCCGTGCTCTTTCCACTGAGCCACGATGCATTGGCTCTAAAGCGCTCAATCACCTTGCCCCTCTTACCTCACCTCTCCTACTCCCACTTAACCCACACGTTTCCCAAGTGCTTAGTACAGAGGTCAGCACAGAGTAAGTACTTCGTAAATACGATTCAATGAATGCCCTCAAGGAGCATGTAAGGACCACACATGTCTAAAATAATCCTCCCTTCACGCCATGGCTCCCTCCAGTTATCAACTCAGCGCTCTCCCAGCAAGCCTCTCCACACTCCTTGAGGCTAGTCTCTACCAATTTTCTCTTTGGCCCCCTTCAATATGGCCTTAGTTCTCTACATTCCAGATAAACCACCCTCTCTAAAGTCATAAATGATCTCTTTCTTGGGAAATCCAACAGCCCTTAAATCCTCCCCAACCACTCAGGTGTTCTGGCACACTGGACCACTTCCTTCTTCTGGAAAAAATTACCCAAATTTCACTTCACGGACACTGACTCTCCTGGTTTTCCTCCTGTCCTTCTGGCCACTCATTCTCAGTCTCTTTCGCAGCCTCCTCCTCTGCCTCACATTCCTCAGTTAGGGGGCCCCTTCTACTCTCCATCTACCCCAACACCCTTGGAGAATTATTTCATTCTTACAGCTTCATCTCCCATCTCTAGACAGATGACTCGTAAATCTCCCTTTCCAGCCCCTATTTCTCTTCCTCTCTGCAGTCTCTAATTTCCTCCTGACTTCAATTCTCTATTTGGATATCCTGCTGTCACCTCAAAGTTAACATGTCCAAGACAGAACTCCTTTTCTTCCTACCCATTCCCTGTCCTCCCCCTGACTTTCCCATCACCTTGGACAGCACCATTATCCTCCCAAATTCACAAACCCATAAGCATGGCACTATGCTCGACTCATCTCTCTCATTTAACTCACATTCAATTCTTAATTGAACTTTCATCCTGTCACCAAATCCCGTCAGTTCAGCCTTCATAACATCGCTAAAATCAGCCCGGGTTCCTCTCCATCCAACCTACTCCCATCCTGATTCAAACACTTATCCTATCCCAGCTTGATTCCTGCATCAGCTTCATCACTGACCTCCCTGCTTCCTGTATCTAATAATAGTAATAATGGTATTTATTAAGTGCTTACTATGTGCAAGGCACTTTTCTAAGCTCTGGGGTAGCTACAAAGTGATCAGGTTGTCCCACATGGGGCTCGCAGTTTTAATCCCCATTTTACAGATGAAGTAACTGAGGCACCGAGAAGTTAAGTGACTTGTCTAAAGTCACATAGCTAACAATTGGTGGAGCCGGAATATGAACCCATGACCTCTGACTCCAACGCTCGTGCTCTTTCCACTGAGCCACGCTGCTTCTCTACTGGAGTATCTCCCACTCCAGTCCATATTTTACTCTGATCAAATTATTTTTCTACAAAACCGTTCAGTCCATATCTCCCCTCTCTTTAAGCCCCTCCGGTAGTTCCCCCTCACCCCGAATCAAATAGAGATTCCTCCCCCTCACCTTGCTTTAAAGCCCTCAATAAGTTCACCCCCTCCAACCTCACTTGGCTGCTGACCTCCTACAACCCAGCCCAAACACTCTGCTCATCTAATGCCAACGTACTCAGTGCACCTCGATAATGATAATAATAATGAAAGCACTTACTATGTGCCGAGCACTGTTCTAAGTGCTGTGGCCCCATTGGGTAGAAAAAAAATTGGGATGCCATAGACCCAATAACATTCTGAGTGGGTGCAAGTGATTTTGAACCAGGTGGATGCATACTCTCCCCCTCACATATGTATAGTAGACCCAACTAATGACTGGGTCCACTATTTAGAGTTCATGAGAGATTTTACAGAAACCAACGTCTAGAATCCCTGCTCGATATCAATATCTCAATAGTTCAGCAGTTTCTCCAAGGGGTCGCTGTTATTCATAACTTCATATGACTTCAGGGTTCTCTTCTGATGGCTCTGGAACCTGCTTACGGTGGGATGCATAGCTCCAGGTGGTTTGTCGCCGACACTGTATCACAGTTCCTGTAGTTAGGAACACCTTATAAGGCCCCTTCCACAGTGGCTCAAGGACATTCTTTCGTGTGAAGGAGTTAGCATCTATCCAGTCGCCTGGTTTGAGTCTATGGCTCTGCTTTGGGTCTGACACTGGCAGTGCTTGTTGTACTTGTGAATATAAGACCTTACGGAAGTCATTTACCAATTTACAATAGGCCAATATGGCATCATTGGTAAGGGTTATATTCCAAATTTTCCAGCCCACAGGAGGGGGAATAGAGAGGCACATAGGCTTCCCCATCAGACCGTCGTGTGGGCTGAAGCCTGTCTTTCGACTAGGCAGGTTTCTTAGACCGAGGAGAGTCAACGGAAGGCATTCTGGTCATTTCAATATAGGGTCAGAGCATAGCTCATATGTTTTTCAGCATCCTCTTGTACCATCCTACCAGTACTGCAGACTGTGGGTCATAAGGGCAATGGAAATGCAGGTTTATGCCTAGTCCTATACAGATATCGCCAACTATTTGTCCAGTAAAATGTGTCCCATGGTCACTATTGATTCTGGTAGTCAAGCCATATTATGGAATATGTTCCTTTAAAAACAACTTTGGTACTGTCTTGCTAACTGCCTGTCGGCAGAGGAATGGCCTCAACCCTATATATATATATATATATCAATAAATCAATCGTATTTATTGAGCGCTTACTGTGTGCAGAGCACTGTACTAAGCGCTTGGAAAGTACAAGTTGGCAACATATAGAGACAGTCCCTACCCAGCAGTGGGCTCACAGTCTAGAAGGGGGAGACAGAGAACAAAACCAAACATACTAACAAAATAAAATAAATAGAATAGATACGTACAAGTAAAATAAATAAATGGAGTAATAAATATGTACAAGTGTATATATATATATATATATATATATATATATATACATATATATATATGGGTGCTGTGGGGAAGGGAAGGAGGTAAGACGGGGAGATGGAGAGGGGGAGGAGGGGGAGAGGAAGGAGGGGGCTCAGTCTGGGAAGGCCTCCTGGAGAAGATGAGCTCTCAATAGGGCCTTGAAGGGAGGAAGAGAGCTAGCTTGGCGGATGGGCAGAGGGAGGGCATTCCAGGCCAGGGGGATGACGTGGGCCGGAGGTCGACGGCGAGACAGGTAAGAACGAGGCATGGTGAGGAGATTAGCGGCAGAGGAGTGGAGGGTGCGGGGTGGGCTGTAGAAGGAGAGAAGAGAGGTGAGGTAGGAGGGGGCGAGGTGATGGAGAGCCTTGAAGCCGAGGGTGAGGAGTTTCTGCCTGATGCGCAGATTAATTGGTAGCCACTGGAGATTTATATATACACCTGTATGTATGTTTGTACGTATTTATTACTCAACTTGTACATGTTTCCTCTTCTATTTATTTTATTTTGTTAATATGTTTTGTTTTGAGATCTATCTGCCCCGTCTAGATTGTGAACCCGCTGTTGGGTAGGGACCGTCTCTATATGTTTCCAACTTGTACTTCCCAAGCGCTTAGTACAGTGCTCTCCACACAGTAAGCGCTCAATAAATACGATTGAATGAATGATTGAATGAATGAACCCATCTTGAACTGGTATCAACACCACAAAAAACCAAAACCCATCACCTTAGATATTGAGTAAAATCAAATAAAACGTTTGTAAAGGGGACCCAAGGTTTTGTGTGTGCTGCCCAGGGAACCTTGAGGATTTTCTCTCCTTTATATTGTTGACCTATTAGGCATCTTGAGGCATACTGGAGAGCTAGCTTCCCTATCTAGGGTGCAAAGCAAAGCCTCGTAATGGAGTCCACCACACCCTTTTTTTCTGAATGGGCATGACCATGTGCCATCCTGACAAGGAAAGACAACACAGCGCAGCGAGCAACAGGAAGGTGGTTGTGCCGCCCCCCACCCACCCATAGTTCTGAAGGCGTTTGATAACCCTTAAGTGTTAACAAGGATTTTACCTTCCCCAGAGAGGCTGCTTTCTGGTGTGAAATGAAATCGTGGAGGGAAGGCCAGGGAGTAGAGGAGAGAGACACAAAAATGGCGGCATCAGGAAATTGTGAGGAATATAGAGCCGCCACTCGCGAAGCGGCATTCACGCGGGCATTACCCTTGGACACGAGATGAGAGGAGAAATGCACCACACATTTCACGACAGCAAGAGACACAGGTAGCAAGATGGCCTTTAAAAGGGATGCAGCAAGGAGCACATTTCGGTTAGGAGTTCCCACATCCAAGAGGAAACCCCGTTGTTGATACCGGAAACCCATATCATTCACAATCCCAGAGGCATACCGGGAGTCAGTATAAATTGTCACGCGCTGTCCGGAGGCCACATCGCAAGCACAAGTAAGAGAAACTAACTTAGCCACTTATGCGGAATAATGGGGATTCCAAAACAGCAGAGTCTGCTTGGAATCTGCATGGTCTGAGTGGCCCTTGACAATCCCAAAGGCAAAAGCCATCAACGGACAACAGTAGGTCAGGGATTTGCAAGGACCGGTCGTGAAAAGCTGGACGTGGACTTATTATTCGGTTTACGACATAATCATGACGTTCCCCCTTATGTTTGGTTAGCAACAGGGGTGGCAGAATTTAGAGTGGAACGAAAAGCTTGATGGTTAAATTGGGAGAGCTCAGGAGGAGAATTTAGTTGTTTGTCTGCTTAGCTGTTGAAAAGACCTGTGCACCAGAACACAAGTGAAGCACAGCTGTGGCATGGGGAATGACGACTTGGAGCAGATGTCCCAGTACTAGGTCCTCAGAGGCTTCCACTGATTGTGTGGCTAAAGGTACCACACGAAGACACTACTGGAAAGTGGACACTACTAGGTAAAGAATGTACCTATAATAACCAAGGAGAGGAGTCGGTGGGAATTTCCACTTTTCTGGGTAAGCACAGCCTAGTGCAAACGCTCTCATTCCACACAGAACAAGGTGAATGGTCTAGTATAACTAGGTAATCCCAGAATTGGGGCCACAGAGAGGGTCTGCTTCAAATCTGCAAGAGAGGCTTCGGCCTCGGCCATCCGCAGGAACTGCTCCTGGGGGCCAGTAGCGAAGGCCTGCAATGGCTTGGCCCTGTAAGAATAGGACGGGGTACATTGGCAGCAGTAACTCTTCAACTCACAAAAAGACCGAGTCTATGCTGGGCTAGTAGGGCGGGACACCTTCAAAAGGGCAGAAATATGATAAGGAGACCACAGAGCTAACTGCTCTGAGGTGCTGTAGCAATGTCCTGCTCTTGCTCGGGGAGAGTCGGTACTGACGTTTTAGCGGAAGGGCTTGTTGGGGGCTCTTAATTTACACGTAAAGGGGGCGGGACGAGGGCTGAGCCTACCTTGTTAGTATGGCTTGATCATAGAGAGGTAAAGCATCGAGAAGAGGACTCCAATCTGAATGTACCTTCTCCTTAATAGGTAGCACAAAGAAAAGTGATATATCTTGATAAGGGCCAGGGGTAGCCATAGACTCCTTTCCAGGGTGCACCATAGTGAGCAACCAAATTTCCCTAGCAGGTCCAGTCCTAATAAATTTACTGGGCGGGTGGGGGTTAAGGATGAAGGGATGCTGTGTTACCAGCTCTCCTAGCCTCATACCCAGTGGTTCAGTAATGCCTGTAGTTAAAGGAGCTTTAGCTTATCCAATAGTTCTAACAATGCTCCCTCATAATGGGGCACCTGGGAGAGCCGACCACTGAATGGTGGAGTGCGCAGCTCCAGCATCGAGTAAGAAGGGAAGGAAGGGTCGTTCTCACTATGTTGCATTGAACTGCTGGGCCCCAAGGAGTCTGCGCTACCGGTATTTGGACAAAGGTGAAAAGTCCCTCACCTTGCCCCACATACTCTAATTTCCTGGTGCCACCTTTCTGGGAAAGCATGATGGGGCATCTTTCTAGATTTTGTTGGGTTAAGGGGGCATTTATTCTTCCAATGGCCTTCTTGGCTGCAGTAAAAATAAGGCCTCTTAGGGCCTTTTATCTATCTGAGGTGGGAGCAGAAGGCACACCCCATGAGATCATCTGCTGGGTATGTTCAAAGCCTGAACTGTTCAGCCTTTTGTTTCTGGTTGGCGGCACAGTGATTGGCTACTTTAGTAATTTCTCAAGGGATTCTGCCTGTCAGCCGCCCACGCAGTTTAACTTGAGTTTGGAAGTGGATATTCTGAGTTAGGCATGACACAAAGGCAGCCCCCTAGGCGATGTGGGGTCACAGTCCTAGCGTCTGGTATACCTGAATGCTTTTCAAAAATTTTCCATAATCTTTCCATCGACACCCCAGGACTGTCCTCTTCCCCTTGCTTATGGTTGCTAATTTTTAACTGATCAGTTTTAGGCTGACAGACCACAGTGACTGCTCCTAACAGCTTTAGTACAGTGCTGGATTCAGCATATCAAACAGTCTCTGCGGCACTCTGCAGAGAGTGAGCACTCAGTAAATACCATTGATTGATTGTTACTTGGCTTGATTTTTTTTTCTGTCAAATGGGACGAAGGTGTCTCAAGAATGAGTGAAATGTTAGGTAATATAAATTAAGTACCTTGGGTTCCATGGAAAAAAAAATGGTGCTAAAGAAATTCAATTATCTTTATCTTTTCAAGTAAACCAGTTCTCTGCTGTGCATGCTCACCCGTCTGATCATTACCAACACTGAATTGATGGAAAAAAGGAAAAATGTCACCGAATTCCTTCTCTTGGGACTTACCCAGAATCCAGAGTTGCAGAAACTTTTATTTGTTTTGTTTCTAATCATTTACCTTGTAACTCTTTTGGGAAACCTGCTTGTGGTTATAACCGTCAAGGCCAGTCAGAACCTCAGCTCCCCTATGTACTACTTCCTCTGGTACTTATCTTTCATAGGCGCTTTCTACTCCTCTTTCACTGCTCCCAAAATGATTGTAGACAGCCTGTCTGCTAGAAAAGTCATATCCTATGATGGCTGTATGGTCTAGCTCTTTCTATCACACTTCTTTGGAAGGACTAGACTGTAAGCCCATCGTTGGGTAGGGAGCGTTTCTATATGTTGCCGACTTGTACTTCCCAAGCACTTAGTACAGTGCTCTGCACACAGTAGTTCTCAATAAATATGTTTGAATGAATGAATGACAGAGGTCATCCTTCTCATTGTGATGGCCTTTGATCATTACATAGCCATCTGCAAACCCTTGCACTATTTGACCATCATGAACCGGCAGGTGTGTGTCCTACTGGTGGGGGTAGCCTGGGTATTGGGCTTCTTTCATTCAATAATTCAGATTCCCATTCTATTCTGGCTGCCCTTCTGTGATCCCAATGTCATTGATCCTTTTTTCTGTGACATGTACCCTTTGTTGGAACTCGCCTGCACAAACACCTACGTCGTGGGCCTGTCTGTGGCTATCAACGGTGGCCTGATCTGCACTGTCTGTTTCCTCATGTTGGTCGTCTCCTACACGGTCATCTTGAACTCTCTAAAAAGTTTTAGTTCAGAGGGAAGGTGCAAAGCCCTCTCCACCTGTGGCTCTCACGTCAAGGTTGTCATGCTGTTATTTGTTCCCTGTATCTTCACCTACATGAGGCCTGCCTCCACCTTCCCCGTGGACAAAACAGTGGCCTTATTCTATGTTTTCAGTACTCCCATGTTATACCCCTAGATCTACACTGTGAGAAATGAGGAGGTGAAAAATGCCATGAGGAAGATCTGGAGCCAAATAATGACTTCAGGAGATAAGTGAATCACTTTCTGAAAATTACGTTGTTTTTTTCAGTGGGAGAAGGAAGAACCCAGTGGGTTCTTCAAATGCTTTAAGGAAAATCACTTTGGCATAATCTCTTCTACAAGAACCATACTTGAAGGTTTTAATGTATTTTGAATTGTCGGAACAATGATTGCCATTTCCTGTACATGTTTAAGTCTTCCTTCTCATTATATGCATTAATTAAAAAACTCCTTTTAGTATATTCTAATGTAATTGGAATCCTGTTAAGGGAAGAATGGAAGGGAAAGCAGATAGTTTTGGTAAATGAGAGAACACTCAGGATTATATACTCAGTAAATGAAATCAATGTGTCCAGGGTGACATAGTAATGACTTTATGGGTGAAGGAGAAGAGAGATTGTTTTTGGTATTTCGATAGATTTGAATCAGCAGAGCCAACATTCTGTGATGAAGAAAGAAGGAGCAAACCCTTAGGGACCACCTGGACTTGGGAAAATCAATAAGAATGTCCCATGCCTGCACAAGTGGGCCCTGCATCAGCTTTTTAATCAATCAATCAATAAAACAATCAATCAATCGTATTTATTGAGCGCTTACTGTGTGCAGAGCACTGTACTAAGCGCTTGGGAAGTACAAGTTGGCAACATATAGAGACAGTCCCTACCCAACAGTGGGCTCACAGTCTAAAAGGGGGAGACAGAGAACAAAGCCAAACATACTAACAAAATAAAATAAATAGAATAGATATGTACAAGTAAAATAAATAAATAGAGTAATAAATATGTACAAACATATATACATATATACAGGTGCTGTGGGGAAGGGAAGGAGGTAAGATGGGGGATGGAGAGGGGGACGAGGGGGAGAGAAAGGAAGGGGCTCAGTCTGGGAAGGCCCCCAGGAGGAGGTGAGCTCTCAGTAGGGCCTTGAAGGGAGGAAGAGAGCTAGTTTGGCGGATGGGCAGAGGGAGGGTATTCCAGGCCCGAGGGATGACGTGGGCCGGGGGTTGATGGCGGGACAGGCGAGAACGAGGTACAGTGAGGAGATTAGCGGCAGAGGAGCGGAGGGTGTGGGGTGGGCTGTAGAAGGAGAGAAGGGAGTTGAGGTAGGAGGGGGCGAGGTGATGGAAAGCCTTGAAGCCCAGGGTGAGGAGTTTTTGCCTGATGCGCAGATTGATTGGTAGCCACTGGAAATTTTTGAGAAGGGGAGTAACATGCCCAGAGCGTTTCTGGACAAAGACAATCCGGGCAGCATCAT
Organism: Tachyglossus aculeatus; assembly: GCF_015852505.1. Lineage (NCBI taxonomy): Eukaryota > Metazoa > Chordata > Mammalia > Monotremata > Tachyglossidae > Tachyglossus > Tachyglossus aculeatus. The sequence continues at coordinate 88,993 of NW_024044861.1, read as the reverse complement.
GAAGTATGGATTGAAGTGGGGAGAGACACGAGGATGGGAGATCAGAGAGAAGGCTGATGCAGTAGTCCAGACGGGATAGGATGAGAGCTTGAACGAGCAGGATAGCGGTATGGATGGAGAGGAAAGGGCGGATCTTGGCAATGTTGTGGAGCCGAGACCGGCAGGTTTTGGTGACGGCTTGGATGTGAGGGGTGAATGAGAGAGCGGAGTAGAGGATGACACCAAGGTTGCGGGCTTGTGAGACGGGAAGGATGGTAGTGCCGTCAACAGAGATGGGAAAGTCAGGGAGAGGGCAGGGTTTGGTAGGGAAGGCAAGGAGTTCAGTCTTGGACATTTTGAGTTTTAGGAGGCGGGCAGACATCCAGATGGGGATGTCCTGAAGGCAGAAGGAGATGCGAGCCTGAAGAGAGGGGGAGAGAGCAGGGGCAGAGACGTAGATCTGGGTGTCATCAGCGTAGAGATTATAGTTGAAGCCGTGGGAGCGAATGAGGTCACCAAGGGAGTGCGTGTAGATAGAGAACAGAAGGGGACCAAGCATTGAACCTTGGGGAACCCCCACAGTAAGAGGATGGGAGGGGAAGGAGGAGCCTGCAAAAGAGACTGAGAATGATCGACTGGAGAGATAAGAGGAGAACCAGGAGAGGACGGAGTCTGTGAAGCCAAGGTCAGATAGCATGTTGAGGAAAAGGAGGAGAAGGGGGTGGTCCACAGTGTCGAAGGCAGCTGAGAGGTCGAGAAGGATTAGGACTGAGTATGAGCTGTTGGATTTGGCAAGCAGGAGGGCATTGGTGACCTTTGAGAGGGCAGGTTCTGTGGAATGTAGGGGACGGAAGCCAGACTGGAGGGGGTCGAGGAGAGAGTTGGTGTTGAGGAATTCGAGGCAGCGCGTGTAGACAACTCGTTCAAGGGGTTTGGAAAGGAATGTTAGGAGGGATATGGGGCGATAACTAGAAGTTGAGGTGGGGTCAAGAGAGGGTTTTTTAGGATGGGAGAGACATGGGCATGTTTGAAGGCAGAGGAGAAGGAACCAGTGGAGAGTGAGTGGTTGAAGATGGAAGTTAAGGAGGGGAGAAAGGAATGGAGCGAGAGATTTCATGAGATGAGAGGGAATGGGGTCAGAAGCACAGGTGGCTGGAGCAGCACTTGAGAGGAGGGCGGAGAGCTCCTCTGAGGATACTGCTGGGAAGGATGGGAGAGTCGCAGAGAGTGTTGAGAGCCGGGGGGTTAGAGAAGGAGGGGAAGTGACTTTGGGAAGGTCGGACCTGATGGATTTAATTTTGTTAATGAAGTAGGAGGCCAGATCGTTGGCGCTGAGGAAAGGAAGAGGTGGAGGAACCGGGGGCCTGAGAAGGGAGTTGAATGTACGGAAGAGCTGGCAGGGGTGATGGGCATGGGTGTCAAAAAGGGAGGAGAAATAGTTTTGTCTGGCAGAGGAGAGGGCTGAGTTAAGGCAGGAAAGGATAAACTTGAAGTGAAATCAATAAAATATCACCAAAATCACCAAATTATCCACCCACTTTCAGATGAAACAAAACCCATCTTGAATATACTCCAACACAAAAATAGCTCTTGATGGACAATATTACTCTTTGACAGTGAAACCTGAAAGTCATTCAGATTATTGTTGCTATACATAATGTAGAATGGTTATCTCACCATCACTAAACACAATAATAATAATTAGAATAACGAAAATCATGACAATTGTGTTATTTGTTAAGTGCTTACTATGTGCTAAATGCTGTACTGAGCCCTGAAGTAGACACAGGGTAATCTGATTGGACAGTTTCTGTCCCACAAAGAGCTCACAGTCCAAGTAGGAGGAAGAGCCGGTATTTAATTCCCATTTTACAGTTGCGGAAACTGAGGTGCCATGAAGTGAAGCACCTTGCCCAAAGTCACATATCAAACAAATGGTAGAGTCAGGATTAGAACTCATGTCTTCTGACTCCCACATCTGTGGTTTTTCCACTAGGCCATGTTGCTTCTCCAAATCCAATCCAAATTTAGTTTAACAATCTCATGTTACCAAAAATGTTAGTTAAATTGTCCAGATGGTTTGATGTCCATCTTCTGGAGAATTAAAATTCCTTCAAGAGGCTTAATGATGACCTTCTGTAGCCCTGGCAGAGCAAACATACATTGTGCGTGACTCAGTGGAAAGAGCAGGGGCTTTGGAGTCAGAGGTCATAGGTTCAAATCCTGGCTCTGCCAATTAGCTGTGTGACTTTGGGCAAGTCACTGAACTTCTCTGTGCCTCAGTTCCCTCATCTCTAAAATGGGGATTAAGACTGTGAGCTCCCCGTGGGACAACCTGATCACCTTGTAAGCTCTCCAGTGCTTAGAACAGTGCTTTTCACGTCGTAAGTGCTTAATAAATGCCATCATCATTATTATTAGCACTTATTTTTCTATGTGAGATATTACCTTGGACAGTATCTCAAATCTTATATATTCTATTACTTGGTCTCATCTGTAATTTAAATTGTAAGCTCCTTGAGGACAGGGATCAGGTATTTTCATTTTATATGAGAAGCAGAACGCATGACCTAGTGGAAAGAGTATTGGTCTTGGAGTCAAGGGACAAGAGGTTTAAACCCCTCTTCCACTTACTGTGTTTCCTTGGGCAAGTCACTATTTCTTTGTGGTACTTAACCACTTACTCTGTGCCAAGTACTGTACTAAGCCCTGGGTGGATACAAGATTACAATAATTATTCTATTTGTTAAGTACTTACTATGGGCCAGGTACTGCACAAAGTGCTGGACACTGTACCAAGCTCTGGGCACCATATTGAGCACTGGACTCTGTCCATATCCCACAAAGGGCTCGTAGTCTAAGTGGGAGGGGGTAGGATTTGATCCCGTTTTACAGATGAGGTAACTGAGATACAGACAAGTTCAATGACCTATCCAAGGTTACACAGCACACAAGCGGCAGAGCCAGCATTAGAACCCAGTTCATTTTACTCCCAGGCCCGTGCTCTTTCCTCTAGGCTACGTTGCTTCCCACTTAACTTCTCTGTGCTTCAGTTTCCTCATTTGTAAAACTGGGAATAAGATCCCTGTTCTCCTCCTCTCTTAGACTGGGAGCCCCATATGGGAATGCAACTGTGTCAGATCTGCTTACATTGGAGTAATGTAAAGCAGAAGCTCCTTACCATTGTCTTTAGAGTACACGATCACCTTGCCTCTTCCTACCTCACCTTGCTACTCTCCTACTACAACCCAGCCCACACTTGAGAAGCAGCGTGGCTCAGTGGAAAGAGCCCGGCCTTTGGAGTCAGAGGTCATGGGTTCGAATCCCGGCTCCGCCACATGTCTGCTGTGTGACCTTGGGCAAGTCACTTAGCTTCTCTGAGCCTCAGTTCCCTCATCTGTAAAATGGGGATTAAGCCTGTGAGCCCCACTTGGGACAACCTGATCACCTTGTATCCCCCCCAGCGCTTAGAACAGTGCTTTGCACATAGTAAGCGCTTAACAAATGCCATCATTACTATTACTATTACTTCGTTCCTCTTACAGCACCCTTCTTTTTCTACCTCGATCTCATCTATCTCACTGCCAACCCCTCACCCATGTCCTCACCATGGTAAGCCACTTAACTTCTCTGTGCCTCAGTTACCTCATCTGTAAAATGGGAATTAAGTCTGTGAGCCCCACGTGGGACAACCTGTTTACCTTGTATCTACCCCAGCACATAGAACACTGTTTGGCACATAGTACGTGCTTGACAAATGCCATGATCATCATCGTCATGTCCTACGTCTGGCCTGGAATGCCTTCCCTCTTCCTAGCCAACAGACATTTACTCTCCCCACTTTCAAAGGTTTACTGAAGTCACATCTCCTCCAAGAGCACTTCCCTGACTAAACTCTAATTTCCCCCTTGACTTGGTCCCCTCATTCATCCACCAACCCAGCCCCACAGAACGTATGTACATATCTGTAATTTATTTATTCGTATTAATTTCTGTCTCCCCCTCTTGACTGTAAACTCTGTATTCGCAGGAAATTAGTCTGTTATATTGGTGCGTTGTACTCTCCCAGTCACTTAGTAAAGTGCCCTGAACAAAGTTAGCACTCCATAAATACTACTGATTGGTTGATTTATTGATTGCATCTACTCCAGTTTTTAGTACGGTGCTTGGCACCCTAGTAAGTATCATTCTTATAATTGTTTTATTATTACAAATGCTTAGTACAGTGCTTTGTACTCACACATCCATGACACTTATGTATATATATCCTAATACTCAGTTGCTTCCCTTACCTGTAATTTATTTTAATGTTTATCTCCCCCACTCTATTGCAAGCTGCTTTAGGTCAGGGATCATGTCAACCAACTGTATTGGTTAGCACAGTGGTTAGCTTAGCACAGTGTGCTGTCCAAAGTAAATTCTCAATAAATACGATTTATTGATTGCTCTGTATACAGCAGACACTCAATAAATTCTATTAATGAATTGATTGAAGAAATACTGGACTTCACTGCTATGGAGATATCAAAGTTATCCCTTCGGTTCCCTCTAGACTGTGAATTTGTTATGGTTCGGGAATCTATCAGTTGTTGTATGGTACTCTCCTCTGTGCTTAGTACAGTGCTTTGCACACAGTACAAGCTCCTTAAATACCTTTGAATGAAGTAGTGAAAGTTCAGCTGCAGTTGCTTTATCGGGGCCAGTGTAGTGCACCATCAAATGCCTAGTTATTAAATATGAAATATTTTGTCCAATCAGAACTCCTGTAAGGAGGCAACAGCCCGAAATCGGGCACATATACCTAGCCAAATAACTTGTTTCTTATTTCACATCTGCCTGGCTTATGGATGCATTTATCCTTGAAGAATCTCTGCAGATGTTACACACCATAACAGGATGGTATAGAAGTAACAAATTTCCTGGACTCTGAAAAACTCCTCAGTGAATTCAGCCAGTGGAGAAATAGCAATGCGAGAATGATGAAACTCTGTTGTTATTGTTCATAATGGATTAAGGTAATTCATATCATGGCGTTCACCTCCTAGTGAACATTTTCTATATAAAGTGCTCTTCAAGGAAACAGAAGTGAGATCTCCCAAGATCAGTTCAAAACCTCCAAAGGGGGACATGCAGGTTTGTTCCTAGTAAAATCCACTTTAGTCATTTTTTTGCAAACCTTCGTCAGAAAGAAGATTTGGTGCCAATAGAGATATGGTCTTCATCAGATTCTTGGATGTTAAGGGAGTTCTCCCTAGAAGTGAAAACAATTTTCTGAAAACTTCTCAGGATTGAGAGAGAGGATTTCTAACACTAGAGATTCTGATCCTGTTGTTGGGTAGGAACCGTCTCTATATGTTGCCGACTTGTTACCGTAAAGCCACATCTGTTTCCTTGAGCTCGTCCGTCAGCATTCCTTCTTGAGCAAAATGGCTAACAACAAAGTTATCCTGAGTAACTTTTATATACCTCAGCCCTTAGAACAGTGCTTGGAATATATTAAGTCAGTGACTTCCTAGCTATACTCGCTAGTAAGCTAAGTAACTTAAGCTCTAGATAGCAAGTGATTGACAAAAACACAATTAATGAATTATATCCGAGTCACTGCTGTTTGGTACATTCCATGAAGTTGCAATGACCCTGCTATTCGGCCAAATCCTCCAAGGAAGCTTGTGGATCAATTATTTGTAGTTTAGCTCCTTTATTGTGCAAACCGTGTAAGTGCATATGGGAGACATTGTTACATTGTGTTTCTCCTAAGTACTTAGTACGTGCTGTGCACACAGTAAGTGCTCAATAAGTACAAATGAATGAATGAGTGACTTTCTCCTCCACTCTATGCATGGACACGAGAAAATTCTTGGCCATTTCTGTCCTTTGTGTTTACTTGGCTATCACTGTCACTTGAATATTGACCCCAGCCATATCCCATCATAGGCTAAGTGATCAGCTGTAAAGCTGTCAGGATTCTGCCATCCCAACTGTGATTCTGTTGTGTATTTCTCTGGACAGTGGCGTTACACACTGGAAAAATGGCAGGAGAAATTCCTCTCTTACTTCCAGCAGCTCATAATCATAATGGCCTTTGAGTATGAAAGACAACTGTGTGTGTATATATATAGTTAGATTTTCTTGAATGTGAAAGAAAACAGAAAGAAGGGTCATTTACCAGAAAGAGGAAACTTGAACTTTTGTTTCATGGGACTAGTGTCAGAACCTGGCCAAGTTACTTGTAAAATGGAGAAAGCGGTGACCAACCCCTGCTAAGACTGAACTCCTTATCTTCCCTCCCAAACCCTGTCCTCTCCCTGCCTTTCCCGTCACTGCGGATGCCACTACCCTTTTTCCCATCTCACAAGCCCGCAACCTTGGTGTCATCCTCGACTCCACTCTCTCATTCTCCCCACACATCCAATCCGTCCCCAAAACCTGCCGGTCTCACCTCCAGAACATCGCCAAGATCCGCCCTTTCCTCTCCATCCAAACTGCTACCTCGCTGGTTTAATCTGTCATCCTATCCCGACTGGATTACTGCAGTCTTACCTCCCATCCACCTGTCTCTACCAACTTCAATCTATATTTCACTCTGCTGCCCGGATCATCTTTGTGTAGAAATGCTCTGGACATGCTACTCCCCTCCGCAAAAATCTCCAGTGGCTGCCTGTCAACCTACGAATCAAGCAAGAACTCCTCACTCTTGGTTTCAAGGCTCTCCATCACCTCGTCCCCTCCTACCTCATCTCCTGCTTTGTCCTTCTACAGCCCAGCCAACACCCTCCGCTCTTCTGCTGTTAACCTCCTCACTGTGCCTTGTTCTCGCCTGTCCCGCTGTCGAACATTGGCCCACGCCTTTCCCCTGGCCTGGAATGCCCTTCTTCCTCATATCCGCCAAGCTAGCTCTCTTCGTCCCTTGAAAGCCCTACTGAGAGCTCACCTCCTCCAGGAGGCCTTCCCAGAATGATCCCCCTTTTTCCTCTCCTCCTCCCCATCCCCCCACCCTACCTCCCTCCCCTCCCCACAGCACTTGTATATATTTGTACAGATTCATTACTCTATGTATTTTACTTGTACATATTTACTATTCTATTTATTTTGTTAATGATGTGCATATGGCTTTAATTCTATTTGTTCTGCTTATTTTGACATCTGTCTACATGCTTTGTTTTGTTGTCTGTCTCCCCCTTCTAGGCTGTGAGCCCATTGTTGGGTAGGGACCCTCTCTATATGATGCTGATGTACTTCCCAAGCGCTTAGTACACTGCTCTGAACACAGTAAGATCTCAATACGGCTGAATGAATGAATGAACACCATCCCTCTTCCATATGGGGATCACAGTTTCAATCCCCACTTTACAAGTGAGGTAACTGAAGCCCAGAGAAGTGAAGTGACTTGTTCAAGGTCTTACGGCAGATAAGTGGCAGATCCAGGGTCAGAACCCATGACCTCTGACTCCCAGGCCTGTGCTCTATCCACTAAACCATGCTGCTCCTCATCCCACCTTTGGCCCCCCAGCACCTATGTACATATCCATAATTTATTTAGGTATTTTAATGTCTGTTTCCCAGATACACTGTAGGCTCCTTGTAGGCAGGGACCATGTTTACCAACTCGGTTGTACTATGTTCTCCCAAGCACTTAGTACAATGTTCTGCACATAGTGTTAATGCTCAATTATTATTAGTGATTAATTATCACTTTGTTACATTCTTAATCTTCTCTTCAACATCCCTATGTCCCTCTAGTATACCATTCTGATCTGTTCATCCACACATTAATTCGAACCTCCTGAACCTACTAATATTTTCCACCAGCACGTCTTCCTGTTACAGTGAAGAGTTACAGAGAAGTATCTTGGCGTGTGGACAGAGCACGGTCCTGGTAGTCAGAGGAACTAGGTTTTTAATCCTGCCTCTACCACATGTCTGCTGTGTGACCTTGGGCAAGTAGCTTCACTTCTCCTCTCTTCACTTCTCTTCTCTTCACTTCTCTGTGAGCTCTGTTAAGACTGTGAGCCCCATGTGGGACATGGACTGTGTCTGATCTGATCAGATTGTATCTTCCCCAGTGCTCAGTATAGGGCCTGGAACATGGTAAGTGCTTAAAAAAAACCTATCAAACAAAATAAAATACAGTGAAGGTGAAATGCTCATTACTGCAGGGTGAAGTGTTTTCTTTTGTTTGATTTGAACCATCCTCCCAAATCTCTGCAGCTTGTCACCTTCTCCACATGTGGTGTTATTCGCTCCCCTCTTCTAGACTGTAAACCCGGTGTTGGCAGGGATTGCATCTTTATTGCTGAAGTGTACTTTTCCAGCGCTTAGTACACTGCTCTGCACACAGTAAGCGCTCAATAAATGATTCAATGAATGAATGAATGAATACCTACCAATTCCAGATTTGCTCTGTCTGCAGCCTTCATAAGTTTAATGACTTTAATCACACCACCTCTCAGATTTTAACTTTGATGCTTTAGTTCTCTTTTCACAAGGAAGCTTCGTAACCCCCCTGATCATCTCTGTTGTTCTTCTCTGGCGCTTCTCCAGTTCCACTTTATCTTTCTCAAGATGGAGCAGCCAGATCACAAATCAAGTTACTTTGAACCATGAACCATGCTTGATAACTCTGAGTCCATTCTCATATAATTGTAATTTGGATTGTTTCTCCTTAGGTGGATCATCTTTTCCTTGCTCACCTGAAATTGCTCTCTCCCTTTGAAAATATATCAACCATCCTATAGACTAGTAAAATATCTACCACCATCTTCCTCTCCCCTGTTGCAGTACAAACGAGGCTAAGAATATTTCTGACAGAAATACTACTCTGTTACACCTTTATTTAAACAACCTATTGTCTTTGGACACCTAAAAATGGTTCCTTGACTTTTCGAATATGTGCATGTCCTCTAGATTGTGAGCTCGTTGTGAGAAGGAACATGTCTACCAACTCAGTTGTGCAATAATCTCCCAAGTGCTTAGTATTGTGCTCTGCACACAATAAACACTCAATAAATATGATCGGATTTATTGATGTCCATTTTTTCTTTCTCTTATTTTTCTGGAATGTTCTTTGGGTCTGACCCCCAACGAGGCTATGATTTCCTTGAGAGAGAAGATTATGCTTTAGAAATCTGTTAAACTGTGCCAAGCATTTAGAAGAATAATCTGCACAAAGAAGGTGCTCAACAAATACTTTTGATTGATTTGATTGTCAGATAGTGGTGGGAATGCCTTTAAGGTCTAGCCCATCCACATTATTGATTTTCTGGATTTTTGACTATCTGGATTGTATTTAGTTCTGAATGATCAGAGACACAGCATGGCCTAGTAGATAGAGCACGAGTATGGGAGTCAGAAAGACCTGGGTTCTAATACTGGCTCCACTATTTACCTGTTGTGTGACTTAGGGTAAGTCACTTCACTTCTCTGCATCTCAGGTACCTCATTTGTAAAATGAGGATTAAGACTGTGAGCCATGGACTGTGTTTAACCTGATTAGTTTGTATCTATTTCAAAATGTAGTACAGCGCTCAGGAACATAGTAAGTACTTGACTAGTTCCATAAAAAAGGATCCAGTTTATGTGAAGTGGTATTGTTATGCACATTTTTTTATATTTGTGGTACTTCCTTGTTAGATGGAAAACTCTTCAAGAACAGGAAGTGAGTTTTCTCCTCCCTTGTCTTCTGAACAGAGCTGATGCTTAGATACTCAATAAGTGCTGCTATGTAACTGTGCAATTAGAAGAGTTGAAACCTGGAGGTCCCTTTTAGCCTAATTATTTTGGAAATATGTCAAAAATTCTACAATAGAGAATCCTCAAATGTCTTCATATTTGGTCATTACGACCCCAATATGGATTAGATTTTTATTCTCTTTCTAGATAAACCAACTCTTACCCATGTCCTTCATGGAAAACCTGGAGAAAAAAATGTGACTGAATTTATCCTCCTCGGTTTTACCCAAAATCTGAACAGTCAGAGAACATTCTTTATCATTTTCTCTTATCCTATCTTGTCACCGTGATGGGGAATCTGCTCATCATCATAACCATAAAGGCCAGTCAAACTCTGGGCACCACCATGTAGTTTTTTTATGGCCTATTTGTTCTTCATAGATACCTGCTATACATCCTGTGTGGCTCCCAAGATGATTATAGATTTGCTGCAGGAGAGGAAAACGACCTCCTTCCGTGACTGCATGTCACAGCTCTTTGTAGGTCATTTGTACAGCAGTGCTGAGGTCATCCTCCTCATGGCGATGGCCTTTGACTGCTACATGGCCACCTGTAAGCCCCTGCACTACACAGCCATTATGAGTCAGGACGTGTGTGGCCTGCTGATGTGGGTGGTCTGGATAGGAGGCTTCCTTCAAGCAATAGGTGCCGATCCTCTTTATAATCCAGTTGCCATTCTGTGGCCCTAACGTGATCGATCACTTCATCTGTGACTTGTTCCCTTAGTTGAAGCTTGCTTGCACAAACCCCCAGGTCCGCCGCCTGGTGGTCGTGGCCAACAGTGGGGTGATGTATATGTTAAGTTTTCTCCTACTGGTCTTTTCTTACATCGTCATCTGGCACTTCCTGAGGACTCACATTTCTACAGGGCGATGGAAATCCCTCTCTACCTGTGTCTCCCACCTTGTTATAGTCGTTTTGTTCTTCTTTCCATGTATTTTCATGTACATAAGGCCCAGGTGCATTCTCCCTGTAGTCATGTCGGCGGCCATATTTTACACTATCATCACCCCCATGTTGAACCCCGTCATCAACACCATGAGAAACGCGGAGGTGAAATGTGTCATGAAGAAGCTGTGGAGCATTAAAGTGAAATGAATTCTTTCATTTATGCAAGTGGTTGGGTGAGGAGAGGGTTGACCTGAGAGACTGAGAAGGGACAGGAACTGTTCATTGTTTCCAGATCATCTGGGGAATGAACATAAAGGTCTGGGCTCATTCTGGGTACAGATACAGGGGGAAGGATAAATAAACCCAAATCTCTGGATGAAGGCTGGGTTGTCTTGCCACAGGCCACATATCTCTTCTCCTTTTGGTGTAGTTAGGAGCACTACAATGACAGCGGTCTCTTCTTGGGGACCAGTTCATGTCCTCCCCTTTCCTTCACCCCCAAGATGCCCCCAGGCATCTAGCTAGGGCCAGCAGATTGGAAGCTGGAACATTAATGTTCTTAGTCTTTATAAGGAGGGTTGGCCATGCACTCGCATTCATAATGGGACCGCACTGAAGGCTCCTTTAACACTATCAATGTGTTACTGGCAGGACATGTAGCTCAAACCTCTGTAAGATCGAACCAGACCATCCTGTGCCCTATAGCCTGAGGACCTCAGTAATAATGATATTGGTAATTTGCTGAGCACTTAATATATGCCAAGCCCTACACAAAACACTGGAGTAGATACAAGATCATCAGAGTGGATACAGTAATGTTCCAGTTTACTCGCTGTGTCCTGATCTTGTCTATCTCACTTCCATCACCTTTCCCACGTCCCCCAGCCTTCCCCCCCCCCCGCCCCAGTTTGGAACTCCCTCCCCCTTCCAAATTTGCCAGACCATCACTCTCTTCACCTTATCCGCCTCTACCACCCACTCCAGATTCGTTTAGCCGTCATCTACCACCCCTCCGGCCCCACCTCCAACTTCTTTAACGATTTTGACCCCTTCTTCACGTTCCTTCTCTCCTTTTCCATGTCCACTCTGATCCTTGGAGACTTCAACATCCACATGGATATCCCCGGTGACTCCTCTGCTGCCCACCTTCTATTTCTCCTTGACGCTGCCAACCTCTTGCTCCACCCCACCTCGCCCACTCACCAACTTGGTCACACCCTCGACCTCATCATCTCCTACCGCTGCATTGTCTCCACCCTCACCAATTCTCAAATCCCTCTCTCTGACCATAACCTTCTCACCTGCCTCCTCACTCACACTCCTTTCCCCTGTAAGTCTATATTATTACTGCACAGAGACCTCTGCTCTCTCGACCCCATCCATTTTTCTGAGGGCCCACTTCGCCTCCCTTTCCTCTCTACCCAATCTTGATGATCAGATTACTGCTCTCAACTCTACCCTCTCTATTCAGCTCAACTCGCTCGCTCCCCTTTCCCTTCACCACTCTCATACCACTAGCCCTCAGCCCCGGATCACTGCCACTGTCCGCCTCCTTCGCTCTTATGCTCGAGCAGCTGAACGCTGCTGGAGAAGGTCTAAACACCACGCCAACCTCGTTCACCTCAGGTGTATCCTTCCCTGCCTTAACCCTGCCCTCTCCTCTGCCAGACAAAATTATTTCTCCTCCCTTATTGACACCTATGCCCATCATCCCCGTCAGCTGGTCCATATACTGAACTCCCTTCTCAGGCCCCCTGTTCCTCCCCCTCCTCCTTCCATCACCCCCAATGTTCTGAACACCTACTTCATTAGTAAAATTAAATCCATCAGGTCTGAGCAACCCAAAGACAGCCCCCCCATTTCCAACCCACCGGCTCTCAACCCTCTCCTCTACTCTCCCATCCTTCCCAGCAGTATCTTCAGATGAGATCTACTCCCTCCTCTCAATTGCTACTCCCAGCCCCCTGTGCTTCTGACCTCATTCCCTCTCATCTTATGAAATCTCTTGCTCCGTCCCCTCTCCCCTCCTTAACCTCCATCTTCAAATGCTCACTCTCCACTGGTTCCTTCCCCTCTGCCTTCAAACATGCCCACGTATCTCTCATCCTAAAAAAGCCCTCTCTTGACCCCACCTCACCTTCTAGTTATCGCCCTATCTCCCTCCTACCATTCCTTTCCACACTCCTTGAACGAGTTATCTACACACGCTGCCTCGAATTCCTCAAGGCCAACTTTCTCCTCGACCCCCTCCAATCTGGCTTCCGTCCCCGACATTGCAAGGAATCTGCCTTCTCAGTGGTCACCAATGACTTCTTGCTTGCCAAATCCAACGGCTCCTACTCTATCCTAATCCTCCTCGAACTCTCAGCTGCCTTCGACACTGTGGACCACCCCCTTCTCCTCAACACTCTATCCAACCTTGGCTTCACAGATTCTGTCCTCTCCTGGTTCTCCTCTTATCTCTCCGGCAATTCATTCTCCGTCTCTTTTACGGGCTCCTCCTCCCCCTCCCATCCCCTTACTGTAGAGGTTCCTCAAGGGTCAGTTCTTGGTCCCCTTCAGTTCTCTATCTACACTCACTCCCTTGATGAACTAATTCGCTCCCACGGCTTCAACTGTCATCTCTACTCTGATGATACAAAAACCTACATCTCCACCCCTGCTATCTCTCCCTCCTTCCAGGCTCGTATCCCCTCCTGCCTTCAGGACATCTCCAACTGGATGTCTGCCCGCCATCTAAAACTCAACATGTCCAAGACTGAACTCCTTATCTGCCCTCCCAAACCCTGCCCTCTCCCTGACTTTCCCATTACTGTTGACGGCACTACCATCCTTCCCGTCTAACAAGCCCGCAACCTTGGTGTCATCCTCGACTCCACTCTCTCGTTCACCCCTCACATCCAAGCCGTCACCAAAACCTGCCGGTCTCAGCTCCGCAACATTGCCAAGATCCGCCCTTTCCTCTCCATCCATACAGCTACCCTTCTCGTTCAAGCTCTCATCCTATCCCGTCTGGACTACTGCATCAGCCTTCTCTCTGATCTCCCATCCTCGTGTCTCTCCCCACTTCAATCCATACTTCATTCTGCTGCCCGGATTGTCTTTGTCCAGAAACGCTCTGGGCATGTTACTCCCCTCCTCAAAAATCTCCAGTGGCCTCCAATCAATCTGCGCATCAGGCAGAAACTCCTCACCCTGGGCTTCAAGGCTGTCCATCACCTCGCCCCCTCCTACCTCACCTCCCTTCTCTCCTTCTACAGCCCACCCCGCACCCTCCGCTCCTCTGCCGCTAATCTCCTCACTGTACCTCGTTCTCGCCTGTCCCGCCATCGACCCTCAGCCCACGTCATCCCCCGGGCCTGGAATGCCCTCCCTCTGCCCATCCGCCAAGCTAGCTCTCTTCCTCCCTTCAAGGCCCTACTGAGAGCTCACCTACTCCAGGTGGCCTTCCCAGACTGAGCCCCTTCCTTCCTCTCCCCCTAGTCCCCCTCTCCATCCCCCCATCTTACCTCCTTCCCTTCCCCACTGCACCTGTATATATGTATGTACATATTTGCTACTTTATTTATTTATTTATTTATTTTACTTGTACATATCTATTCTATTTATTTTATTTTGTTAGTATGTTTGATTTTGTTCTCTGTCTCCCCCTTTTAGATTGTGAGCCCACTGATGGGTAGGGACTGTCTCTATATGTTGCCAACTTGTACTTCCCAAGCGGTTAGTACAGTGCTCTGCACACAGTAAGCGCTCAATAAATACGATTGATGATGACGATGATGGACGACGTCAGGGTTTGGGAGGGAAGATAAAGGAACTCTGTTTTGGACACTTTGGACTCATCTTGGAGATTTCTGCAACACCTGTAAAGGCTACAGTTGTGTGACGATTCATGTGGTGCTATGCTGCTCTCCTGCCTCAGCCTCCCCGCTATCATCACAGTGTCAATCAATCAATCAATCAATCAATCATATTTATTGAGCGCTTATTGTGTGCAGAGCACTGTACTACGCGCTTGGGAAGTACAAGTTGGCAACATATAGAGACAGTCCCTACCCAACAGTGTGTTCACAGTCTAGAAGGGGGAGACAGAGAACGAAACCAAACATATTAACAAAATAAAATAGAATATATATATACAAGTTAAATAAATAAATAAATAAATAAATAAATAAATAGAGTAATAAATATGTACAAACATATATACATATATACAGGTGTCCCACACTGTCAATCGATCCTCTCTTCCAAAAACTGAGGTTCCCAACATCCAGCTCTTCCATACATTCAACTCCCTTCTCAGGCCCCCGGTCCCTCCCCCTCCTCCTTCCCCCACCCCCAACGATCTGGCCTCCTACTTCATTAACAAAATTAAATCCATCAGGTCCGACCTCCCCAAAGTCACTTCCCCCACTTCTCCAACTCCCCGGCTCTCAACACTCTCTGCGACTCTCCCATCCTTCCCAGTATTATCCTCAGAGGAGCTCTGCTCCCTCCTCTCAAGTGCTACTCCGGCCACCTGTGCTTCTGACCCCATCCCCTCTCATCTCATGAAATCTCTCGCTCCATCCCTTCTCCCCTCCTTAACTTCCATCTTCAACCACTCACTCTCCACTTGTTCCTTCCCCTCTGCCTTCAAACGTGCCCATGTCTCTCCCATCCTAAACAAAACCCTCTCTTGACCCCACCTCACCTTCTAGTTATCGCCCCATATCCCTCCTACCATTCCTTTCCAAACTCCCTGAACGAGTTGTATGCACGGGCTGCCTAGAATTCCTCAACAACAACTCTCTCCTCGACCCCCTCCAGTCTGGCTTCCGTCCCCTACATTCCACGGAAACTGCCCTCTCAAAGGTCACCAATGACCTCCTGCTTGCCAAATCCAACGGCTCATACTCTGTCCTAATCCTCCTCGACCTCTCAGCTATCTTCAACACTGTGGACCACCTCCTTCTCCTCAATACGCTATCTGATCTTGGCTTCACAGACTCCATCCTCTCCTTGTTCTCCTCTTATCTCTCCGGTCGTTCATTCTCAGTCTCTTTTGCAGGCTCCTCCTCCCCCTCCCATCCCCTTACTGTGGGGGTTCCCCAAGGTTCAGTGCTTGGTCCCCTTCTGTTCTCGATCTACACGCACTCCCTTGGTGACTTCATTCGCCCCCACGGCTTCAACTATCACCTCTACGCTGATGACACCCAGATCTACATCTCTGCCCCTGCTCTCTCTCCCTCTCTCCAGGCTCGCATCTCCTCCTGCCTTCAGGACATCGCCATCTGGATGTTTGCCCGCCACCTCAAACTCAACATGTCGAAGACTGAACTCCTTGTATTCCCTCCCAAACCCTGCACTCTCCCTGACATTCCCATTTCTGTTGACGGCACTACCATCCTTCCCGTCTAACAAGCCCGCAACCTTGGTGTCATCCTGCACTCGGCTCTCTCATTCACCCCTCACATCCAAGCCGTCACCAAAACCTGCCAGTTTCGGCTCCGCAACATTGCCAAGATCCGCCCTTTCCTCTCCGTCCAAACCGCTACCCTTCTCGTTCAAGCTCTCATCCTATCCCGTCTGGACTACTGCATCAGCATTCTCTCTGATCTCCCATCCTTGTGTCTCTCCCCACTTCAATCCATACTTCATGCTGCTGCCCGGATCGTCTTTGTCCAGTAACGCTCTGGGCATGTTACTCCCCTCCTCAAAAATCTCCAGTGGCTACCAATCAATCTGCGCATCAGGCAGAAACTCCTCACCCTGGGCTTCAAGGCTGTCCATCACCTCGCCCCCTCCTACCTCACCTCCCTTCTCTCCTTCTACAGCCCACCCCGCACCCTCCGCTCCTCTGCCTCTAATCTCCTCACCGTGCCTCGTTCTCACCTGTCCCGCCATCGACCCCCGGCCCACGTCATCCCCCGGGCCTGGAATGCCCTCCCTCTGCCCTCCCGCTAAGCTAGCTCTCTTCCTCCCTTCAAGGCCCTACTGAGAGCTCACCTCCTCCAGGAGGCCTTCCCAGACTGAGCCCCTTTCTTCCTCTTCCCCTCATCCAACTCTCCATCCCCCATCTTACCTCCTTCCCTTCCCCACAGCACCTGTATATATGTATATATGTTTGTACATATTTATTACTCTATTTATTTATTTATTTATTTATTTTACTTGTACATATCTATTCTATTTATTTTATTTTGTTAGTATGTTTGGTTTTGTTCTCTGTCTCCCCCTTTTAGACTGTGAGCCCACTGTTGGGTAGGGACTATCTCTATATGTTGCCAACTTGTACTTCCCAAGCGCTTAATGCAATGCTCTGCACACAGTAAGCGCTCAATAAATGCGATTGATGATGATGATGATGAAATGAAAACCTAGACTTCGCTAACGAGCCAATCGGTTGCCTGAAACCTTCTTGCTTAAATTGTCGGGTTTTTTAGGTGGTTGGAGACTTTGACTGTCAGCTCCTTGTCACCTCCATCGACTCTATCCTATTCCCCCAGCGTGTCCTGCAGTGTTATCCACACAGTAAATTCTCAATATTTACCAGTAGGTTTTCATCTTATTATCTTGTCCCAATACCCCCCTGGTACTTACAGGCGCTTACACCCGCTTACAACCGCCCACCACATTTCTGTACGCAAAGTGCAAAGTTTACAGATATGCACATAAGTGGCACAAGGCCAATAGCAAACATTTAAAGCTCACAGATCCCAGGGTGTATACAAAGCATCTCCAGCGGCTGCCTGTCAAGCTATGCATCAAGCAAAACTCCTCACTCTCAGCTTCAAGGCTCTCCATCACCTCGTCCGCCCCACCTCACCTCCCTTCTCTCCTTCTCTAGCCCATCCCACACCCTCCACTCCTCTGCCGTTAACGTCTACACTGTTCCTCGTTCTCGCCTGTCCCGCCGTCGACCCCCGGCCCACGTCCTCCCCTTGGCCTGGAATGCCCTCCCTCCACACATCCGTCAAGTTGGCTCTCTTCCTCCCATCAAAGTGCTACTGAGACCTCACCTCCTCCAAGAGGCCTTCCCAGACTGAGCCCCCTTTTTGCTCTCCTCCTCCCCTTCCCCCCGCCCTACCTCTTCCCCTTCCCACAGCACCTGTATATATGTTTGTACAGATTTACTATTCTATTTATTTTACTTGTGCATATTTACTATTCTATTTATTTTGTTGTTGATGTGCATTTAACTTTAATTGTATTTGTTCTGATGACACCTGTCTACATGGTTTTTTTTTTGTTATCTGTCTCCCCCTTCTAGACTGTGAGCTCGTTGTTGGGCATGGACCGTCTCTATATGTTGCCAACGTGTACTTCCCAAGCGCTTAGTACAGTGCTCTGCACACAGCGCTCAATAAATAGGATTGAATGAATGAAAAGCGGCAGAGCCTACTTGCAAGTTCAGGGCCTTGAGAGTTGGAGGGCGTGGGTTCTAATCCCGGCTCTGCCACTTGTCTGCTGTGTGACCTTGGGTAAGGCTCTTAGCCTCTCGGTGTCTCAGTTACCTCATCTGTAAAATGGGGATTAAGACTGTAAACCACACGTGCGACACCCTCATTACCTTGTATCCTCCCCAGTGCTTAGAACACTGCTTGGCACATAGGAAGTGGTTAGTAAACACCATTATTATTATTATTACTATTAAGGAGCCCGGCGGGGAGGGGGGGGGGAGGGGGAGATGATTAAAACGGAGAAGGCTTCTTGGCAGAGTTTCGATCTTAATGTTTGGAGAGGGGGATAATGTTGGTCTGGCATATGTGGAGGAAGGAAAAGGTAGTTTCAGGCCAGGGGAACTACTTGAGAAAGAAGTCGGAGGCCAAATAGACGAGATGGAGGCTCAGGGAGTAAAGCCGGCGCTGGACTAGCAGTGTGCCACAAGGTGGCGATCGAGAAGCGCGGCCTCCCCAGAGTCACGATGGGGAGAAAAGCAGCGCCGCCTAGTGGATAGAGCCCGGGCCTGCGGGCCAGAAGGACCTGGCTTCCAATCCAAACCCTCTCACTTATCTGCTGAGTGACCTTGGGCAAGTTACTTCACTTCTCTGACCCTCAGTTACCTCATTTATAAAATAATAATAATGATGATTGTGGTACTTGTTAAGCACTTACTCTGTGCCAAACCCTGTTCTAAACACTGGAGTAACGACAAGGTAATCAGGTCAGACACATTCCCTGTCCTACATGGGGCTCACAGTCCTAATCCCCATTTTATGGATGAAGTGACTGAGGCTCAGAGAAGTGAGTAAGCGCACAGTAAGCGCTCAATAAGTACGATTGAATGAATGAATGAACGAATGAATGAATATCATGTCAGGAAGAGAACAGAATGTCTGTCGTTGTCTCTATGCTATTTTTCTCTGAGAAGAAGAGTGTACAGACTCCTGCCTGAAATCAGGTCAACAGGGGTGTGGGCTGGGAGGATGGAAGGCAGCTACTGTACTAGCAACTGCGTTCTATCCACAGTGCAGTTGTGGACTTTCAATCAGTCGGGTTGATGGAGCGCTTACTGTGTACAGAGTTCTGTACCAAACCCTTGGGAGACACATTCCTGCCCACATGAAGCTAGGGGGGACTGGAGTTCCTTGAGTAATAAAATTGGAGGTGCAATTGGGTGGACAAAGCAGGTTTTCTTTGCTAGAAACTGAATTTTATACAGTGTGTAGTTCTGTACCTCCAGTCTCTTGAGAACAGTCCCCTTCTGGGGATCTGAGGAGGGGATGGGCAAATATTTGTAGGGCCGAGGGTGGCAGTGACCTTAGCGGCAGATATCTGGTAGTCCACCTGACCATGTTGGGCGGGGCAGAGGCGGGGATAATGGTAAAAAGTGTTGGCAAAACTAGGTTGTCTGCCCTTCCCCCACTTTCCCTGTCTCCCTGCCACCTCCCCCCCACACCCACCTTTGAGCACTGGTTTTCCTTGCAACAGATGTGGACCCGACCAGACTCTCAAGATTGCTGATTCAGGTGTCTCAAGACCAGGGTCGAGAGCTCTACATGGCCATGGGCTGGGACCAGAGGTGACGCTCCAGTGCCACGTCACTCCCATGAGACGAAGGTTTTTCTGCTCATCCCCAGAGGAGGCTTGAGTGAGTCCTGAGGACCCCCTCTCCCACAATTGCATGTCCAGTCTGCTCGAAGCCTTCCAGCCACAAACCCCTGGCAGCACACGGCTCTGGGCAGGATGGCCATTGGGAGAATCTAACTACGACTCTTTTTAGAAAAATTGTCCTGTGCATCTCTCCAACGTTGAGGCTCATCTTTCTAATGTGGACAGAGGTCAATCCCCAGACATGCCCTGCTGTCAAGATGGAGCCATGGGTTGCACAGGCCTCGAAAAGGGAAGGGGTGCGTGTGTGTGTGTGTGTGTGTGTCTGTGTGTGTGTGTGTGTGTGTGTGTGTAATTATAATTATGGTATTTGTTAAGTCCTTACTATGTGCCAACCACTGGTCTATGCACTGGTGTAGATACAAGGTAATAAGGTTGTCCCATGAGGGGCTCACAGTCTTAATCCCCATTTTACAGATGAAGTAACTGAGGCACAGCGAAGTTAGGAGTCTTGCCTCAGGTCACACAGCAGACTCGTTGCGGAGGAAGGATTAGAACCCATGTCTTCCGACTCCCAAACCTGTGCTCTTCCCGCTAAACCATACTGTTTGCATGTACGTATGCATGTATTTATGTATGTATGTATGAGAGGCTTATCTTAAATAATCATAATAATGATAACGGCATTTGTTAAGCACTTAGTATATGCCAAGCACTGTTCTAAGCACTGAGGTAGATACAAGGTTATCAGTTTGTCCCACGTGGGGCTCACAGTCTTAATCCCCATTTTAGGGATGAGGCTACTGAGGCCCAGAGAAGTGAAGTGACTTGCCCATAGTCAGCCAGAAGACAAAGTGTCAGAGCCGGGATTAGAGCTCATGACCTCTGACTCCCAAGCCCGCGCTCTTGCCACTAGGCTTTGCTGCTTCTTTCAAGGGGAGAATAGTAAGAAAGGGCCTGCCACACCCAGCATCTGGGCCTCTGTGCAGGGCACAGGTTCTGTTTGACTTGATTGCAGCACTGAGAAGACCCAGAACCTTTAATTATGTAGAAAGTTCCAATATTCCTGTACCCAATCTTGTCTGCCAGGCCTTCTTGCATATCTTCAGCCCGACAAAGGAATGAACACTTGACAGACCAAGAAGCTTTGTGACAGACAGTAGTGACTTCAGGGGATCTGTGTCAGGAGGGCAAGGTGTTGATTTGTGTTTCCACCTCATTTGTCTTTGAGAAGCAGAGTTGTGTGGGCTCCGGTGACCAAGTCACCAGGGTGCAGGTGGGAGAGCAGAAGGTTGATATTGCACCAGAAACAGATATGTTGGGTCTTCAGTTCTGGACTTCCAGTCCCTGTGAAATGAGCCTCTTCTGGGCATCGGAAGAGTGTGGTGTGGGCAGGTGTTAATAGGGCAGAGTGTGGCAGTCAGTTCAGCTGCACTTTTCTGGGTGTCAACCTAACCTCTAAAGTGGGGGCAAGTGTTGGCCAAATAAGTCAATCAATTAATGGTATTTACGGAGTGCTTACTATGTGTAGAGCCTTGTTCTAATCCCTTGGGAGAGTACAATTACAAAAGAATTATCAGACAGGTTCCTTGCCTATAATGACGTGTTTGTACAGCGTTCACTATGTGTCAGGCACCGTACCAAACACGAAGATGGATATAAACAAATCGGGTTGGACACTGTCCGTCGCATTAGGGGCTCATAGTCTCAATCCCCATTTTATGGATGAGAGAACTGAGGCCCAGAGAGTTGAAGTGACTTGCCCCAGGTCACACAGCTGATAAATGACCATTTGGAGTATTAGAGCCTGTGACCTGCTGACACCCAGGTCCCAGCTCTTTCCACTAGGCCATGAATGTCTGTCTCCATTCTTTGTCTAGAGGGATGGAGACAGATGTGAATAGGAATGCAATGTTTATAATCGATAATTTAAAGTACATTTTCTGCCATCCCCTACCACTCTCTCTTCAGCCCCAGTGCCGACTCACTCCCATTAGGCCAAGGATCCTCTTCCCCATCCCCAGAGGAGACCTTCATGGTGAGTCCCAAGCCCCTCCCAGTTCTGGGTCCAGTTGGCTGTAAGGTCTGGGAAGAAAGCCCCCATAGGCCACCTCCTCCAGCAGTGTGCAGGTTGGGACCGGGTGACCAAGGGGAGAACTCAACTGGCTGTTGCTCCTTCTGCAGATTCAGCTCATCCCAACTCCCCAGCCCAGAGGAATGTCCCCCTGCACTTGGGCAGTCAGGTCAATTCTCAAATGCAGCTCACCACTGAAAGCCCTGTAGTGCAGTCCCACTCAAACGAAAGATGGAGGTGGCGGTGGTGGTGGTAGGGCAGTGTGTGTGTGTGTGTGTGTGTGTGTGTGTGTGTGTGTGTGTGTGTGTGTGTGTGTACGTGTGTGTGCATGTGCATGCACGCTTGCCTCTGTAAAAGACGGGGTTAGCTTTGGGGAAAGTAATGAGGAAGGGGGTGTCTGTCATCACCTTGTCCCCTCCTATCTCACCTCTCTACTCTCCTACTACAACCCAGTCCACACCCTTCACCTCTCTAATGCCAACCTTCTCACTATACTTCCATCTACTTCATCTCGTCGCTGATCTTTCACCCACCTCCTGCCTCTGGCCTGGAATGCCCTCCCTCCTCATATCCTCATATCTGACAGACAATGACTCTACCCCCAGTCAAAGCCTTATTGAAGGCGCATCTCCTCCAAGAGGCCTTCCCTGTCTAACTCCTCCTGTCTTCTTGTTCCACTCCCTTCTGAGTCACCCTGACTTGCTGCCTTCTTGCGTTCCACCCCCTTCCGGGCCCCCAGCTCTTACGTCCATATCTGTAATGGATTTCTTTCTTTATATCAGTGCCATCTCTACCTCCAGACTGTAAGCTCAATGTCGTCACCTGTTTGTCATACAGGTTCTGTATTAATGCAATTAAATGGTTCAGTCTGCCCATTTTCCTCAATATGCTCCCGGGTTTCTTGTGATCCACACATTCAAAGGCCTTAATATAATCAATAAAGCACCGGCTGACTTCCTTTTGCTATTCTCTTGTCCTTTTAATTATCTACCAAACATCAGCAATAATATCTCATGTCCCATGTCCTTTCCGGAATCCTGCTTGAACACTGGGCCATTCGCGTTCCATGTAGGCCTCCATTTGATGCTGTATAACTTTTAACAGTACCTTGCTGTCATGTGAGATCAAGGAAACTGTATGAAAAAATGTTGCATTTAGTTGTATTTGCTTTCTTCGGGATTGGAACATTAACTGATCTCTTCCAATCAGATGGCCATTGAGTGGTTAGCCACACCTGTTGATATAATTCGGTAAGGACTTTAACCAATTCCTCTTTAGCTGTCTGAAACACCTCAATAAGAAGCCTATCAAAGCCAGGTGCCTTGTCTTTGGAGAGGCAGTGTAAAGCCAACCTAACTTCACTTTCCATGATGAGTGGCTTTAATCCTAAAGGAGATTCCTCAGATACTTATTGTATATTGCAGTCTTTCTGGTATAGTTCCCGTGTGTATTCTTTCCATCTCTGTTTGATTACACTAGGTATCATTTATCGTCAGTCCATCTTTGCTTTTGACAAAGCCAATTCAAGCGCGAAAAGTTCCCTTAATTTCCTTAATCATCTGAAACAGTGATTTTGTCTGCCCACATTTGTTACTGATGCCCATCCATTTCTTTACATATGCTGTTGTAATGTTCCTGTTTGTCCTTCCTGTCAGAGCGCTGAAATTCTCAGCTCAGTTCTTGAACCAGGTTCTTTTATCCTCTGATGTTTGCTTCCTTCCTTTTTTTGGCTACTTCCAGAGTTATGTTTGACATCCATTTTGGCTTTTTCTTCTTCCTGACCTTTTGCAATACTGTGTCACTTTCTTCCTTGATGACATCTTTAAACTTCGTCCAAATTTCCTCTGGTTCTTTGTCTGAGATGACGCACCTCAAATCTATTTTTCACATGATCCTTAAATACAGGTGGAATGTTCAACAGTTTATATTTGGGCAACTCTTAGGCATGATTGATCTTTCTAAGTTTTCGCCTGAGTTTACACAGTAACAGCTCGTGATCTGTTCCACAGTCAACCAATCAATCAATCAATCAGTCGTATTTATTGAGCACTTACTGTGTGCAGAGCACTCTACTAAGCGCTTGGGAAGTACAAATTGGCAACATATAGAGACGGTCCCTACCCACCAGTGGGCTCACAGTCTAGAAGGGGGAGACAGAGAACAAAACCAAACATATTAACAAAATGAAATAAATAGAATAGATATGTACAAGTAAAATAAATAAATAAATAGAGTATATATACATATACACAGGTGCTGTGGGGAAGGGAAGGAGGTAAGACGGGGGGATGGAGAGGGGGACGAGGGGGAGGAAGGAGGAAGGAGGGGGCTCAGTCTGGGAAGGCCACCTGGAAGAGGTGAGCTCTCAGTAGGGCCTTGAAGGGAGGAAGAGAGCTAGCTTGGTGGATGTGGGGAGGGAGGGCATTCCAGGCCAGGGGGATGACGTGGGACGTGGGGGTCGACGGCGGGACAGGCGAGAACGAGGCATGGTGAGGAGAGTAGCGGCAGAGGAGCAGAGGGTGCAGGCTGGTCTGTAGGAGGAGAGAAGGGAGGTGAGGTAGGAGGGGGCGAGGTGATGGAGAGCCTTGAAACCAAGGGTGAGGAATTTCTGCCTGATGTGCAGATTGATTGGTAGCCACTGGAGATTTTTGAGGAGGAGAGTAACATGCCCAGAGCGTTTCTGGACAAAGACAATCCGGGCAGCGGCGTGAAGTATGGATTGAATTGGGGAGAGACACGAGGATGGGAGATCAGAAAGGAGGCTGATACAGTAGTCCAGACGGGATAGGATGAGAGCTTGAACGAGCAGGGTAACGGTTTAGATGGAGAGGAAAGGGCGGATCCTGGAAATGTTGCGGAGCTGAGACCGGCAGGTTTTTGTGACAGCTTGGATGTGAAGGGTGAACGAGAGAGCGGAGTCAAGGATGACACCAAGGTTGCGGGCCTGTGAGACGGGAAGGATGGTAGTGCCGTCAACAGTGATGGGAAAGTCAGGGAGAGGGCAGGGTTTGGGAGGGAAGACAAGGAGTTCAGTCTTGGACATGTTGGGTTTTAGGTGGCGGCAGACATCCAGTTGGAAATGTCCTGAAGGCAGGATGAGATGCGAGCCTGGAGGGAGGGGGAGAGAACAGGGGCAGAGATGTAGATTTGGGTGTCATCAGCGTAGAGATGATTGCTGAAGCTACAGTCAGCTCCAGGCCATGTTTTTCATGCCAACACAGAACTCCTCCATCTCGTTCTACAAATAATATAGACTATTTAATTTCTATATAGTCCATGTGGTGAAGTCCATGTCTGCCATCGTCGTT
Source organism: Tachyglossus aculeatus (assembly GCF_015852505.1). Lineage (NCBI taxonomy): Eukaryota > Metazoa > Chordata > Mammalia > Monotremata > Tachyglossidae > Tachyglossus > Tachyglossus aculeatus. The sequence goes on along the minus strand of NW_024044861.1, from coordinate 63,979 downwards.
TAGGTTGGATAAAAAAGGTGCTGCAAATAAAAAAGTCATTTGTATCACAGAAATCCTAAGTCAGTCCCTGGCTTGATTCCGATTTCCAAGGCCATATTTTCCAACAACCTTCCTTTCCATTCTATAACAAACTTTTTCATTCCAGTCCCCAGTGATAATCAACATATCTTGCAGCTTTTATCAATCTTTCTCTGTACTTCGTCATAAAACATATTTCTTCTTGCTCTGCATTCGTTGTTGGGGCATACACCTGAACTATTGTCATATTGAATGGTTTTCGTCTGAAACTAACAGATAACGATTGGTCATTTATAGCATTATATCCAATAACTGTCTTAGCAATTTTCTTTTTATTGGGGAGCCAGAAGGAAGTTAAGACCTCCTTTCCCAGTGAGTCTCGAGTAGTGAGAGAAGATGAGGCCCTCTCTGGAGAGAGCAGAATGAGAGTTTATTTTGTCTCGGGAGAGTCAAGTTTCAGTGAAGGGGAGGAGGAGGAGTGACTGGGACAGAAACAGGTCAAAGATGAAGTGAAGCTTCCTCACGGTGGAGTTGGGGATCCACAGGTATCCCTTGGCTGAGTCTGTGGATATGTGGGTATATGGGTGGTGGGGAGGGAAGATGGGGCAGCGCTAGAGTTGGGGAGGGATTGGCTGAGACAGCCGCTGGTGTAGGGGGAGGGGACAAGGGGTGGTGCTGAAACAGGATTACAGGGATGCGACGGGGAGAATGGTGTGAGCAGTGCAAGAGGTGGGGAGGAATTTGGCAGCGGAGCTTGGGGGAGGTGAGGTGGGAGGAGACGACTGGGGTGATCTGACAGGATGTGGTAGGGACTGAAGGGTCATGGTGGAGTTGGTGAGATAAATGACAATAACAACTTAATCCCGTGTTACTCAGAGGAGGTGGTTACGTTGTCCTTGGGTCGTTAAGTGGGAGAAGGTCAGAGACTAGAAGAGCCTTAAGTAGATGGCTGAATTGTCCTTGGGTCTTAGAGAGTGAAGAGTCCTGTGTTCAGGTGAACCCCGCGGAGTTTGTAAATTCGTTGTGATCATGAAATGCAACTGTTTATTATTGTTGTTCTCTCTCAAGCGCTTAAGTGCTCCACATGCAGATTGAACGAATGAATGAATGAATGAATAGTTGAATTGTCCTTGGTGTCTTGGGAGTGAAGTGGCCATTGTTCATTCATTCACTCATTCATTCGTATTTATTGAGTGCCTACTGTGTGCAGAGCACTGTATTAAGAGCTTGGATGGTCCATTTCAGCAATAGAAACAATTCCTACCCACACCGGATTTACAGTTGATAATGGGGGAGACAGACATCAAAACAAATTAACAGGCTCAATATAAAAAACTACAATTATAGCTATGTACTAATCAAAACAGGTAAACAGGCATTAATATTAATTCTTCATTCAATCGTATTTATCGAGCATTTATTGTGTGCAAAGGACTGTATTAAGTGCTTGAAAGTACAAATCAGCAATAAAGGGAGACAAATAGAATTATTTCTCCAACTTCTTTCACTTCAAATTTATCCTTTCCTGCCTTAACTCAGCCCTCTCCTCTGCCAGACAAAACTGTTTCTCCTCCCTTATTGACACCCATCCCCATCACCCCCGCCAGCTCTTCCGTACATTCAACTCCCTTCTCAGGCCCCCGGTTCCTCCCCCTCCTCCTTCCCTCACCCCCAACGATCTGGCCTCCTACTTCATTAACAAAATTAAATCCATCAGGTCCGACCTCCCCAAAGTCACTCCCCCCCCTTCTCCAACCCCCAGACTCTCAACACTCTCTGCGACTCTCCCATCCTTCCCAGCAGTATCTTCAGAGGAGCTCTCCTCCCTCCTCTCAAGTGCTATTCCGACCACCTGTGCTTCTGACCCCATCCCCTCTCATCTCATGAAATCTCTCGCTCTATCCCTTCTCCCCTCCTTAACTTCCATCTTCAACCGCTCACTCTCCACTGGTTCCTTCCCCTCTGCCTTCAAACATGCCCATGTCTCTCCCATCCTAAACAAAACCCTCTCTTGACCCCACCTCATCTTCTAGTTATCGCCCCATATCCCTCCTACCATTCATTTCCAAACTCCTTGAACGAATTGTCTACACGCGCTGCCTCGAATTCCTCAACAGCAACACTCTCCTCGACCCCCTACAGTCTGGCTTCCGTCCCCTGCATTCCACGGAAACTGCCCTCTCAAAGGTCACCAATGACCTCCTGCTTGCCAAATCCAATGGCTCATACTCTATCCTAATCCTCCTCGACCTCTCAGCTGCCTTTGACACTGTGGACCACCCCCTTCTCCTCAACACGCTATCTGACCTTGGCTTCACAGACTCCGTCCTCTCCTGGTTCTCCTCTTATCTCTCTGGTCGTTCATTCTCAGTCTCTTTTGCAGGCTCCTCCTCCCCCTCCCATCCCCTTACTGTGGGGGTTCCCCAAGGTTCGGTGCTTGGTCCCCTTCTGTTCTCGATCTACACGCACTCCCTTGGTGACCGCATTCGCTTCCACGGCTTCAACTATCACCTCTACACTGATGACACCCAGATCTACAACTCTGCCCCTGCTCTCTCCCCCTCTCTCCAGGCTCACATCTCCTCCTGCCTTCAGGACATCTCCATCTGGATGTCTGCCCGCCACCTCAAACTCAACATGTCCAACACTGAACTCCTTGCATTCCCTCCCAAACCCTGTCCTATCCCTGACTTTCCCATCTCTGTTGACGGCACTACCATCCTTCCCGTCTCACAAGCCCGCAACCTTGGTGTCATCCTCGACTCCGCTGTCTCGTTCACCCCTCACATCCAAGCCGTCACCAAAACCTGCCGGGCTCAGCTCCGCAACATTACCAAGATCCGCCCTTTCCTCTCCATCCAAACCGCTACCCTGCTCGTTCAACCTCTCATCCTATCCCGTCTGGACTACTGCATCAGCCTTCTCTCTGATCTCCCATCCTCGTGTCTCTCCTCACTTCAATCCATACTTCATGCTGCTGCCCGGATTGTCTTTGTCCAGAAACGCTCTGAGCATGTTACTCCCCTCCTCAAAAATCTCCAGTGGCCTCCAATCAATCTGCGCATCAGGCAGAAACTCCTCACCCTGGGCTTCAAGGCTGTCCATCACCTCGCCCCTCCTACCTCACCTCCCTTCTCTCCTTCTACAGCCCACCCCGCACCCTCCGCTCCTCTGCCGCTAATCTCCTCACCGTACCTCGTTCTCACCTGTCCCTCCATCGACCCCCGGCCCACGTCATCCCCCGGGCCTGGAATGCCCTCCCTCTGCCCTCCCGCTAAGCTAGCTCTCTTCCTCCCTTCAAGGCCCTACTGAGAGCTCACCTCCTCCAGGAGGCCTTCCCAGACTGAGCCCCTTCCTTCCTCTCCCCCTAGTCCCCCTCTCCATCCCCCCATCTTACCTCCTTCCCTTCCCCAGTGCACCTGTATATATGTATATATATTTGTACATATTTATTACTCTATATTTATTTATTGTGCTTGTACATATCTATTCTATTTATTTTATTTTATTGGTATGTTTGGTTTTGTTCTCTGTCTTCCCCTTTTAGACTGTGAGCCCACTGTTGGGTAGGGACTGTCTCTGTATGTTGCCAACTTGTACTTCTCAAGCGCTTAGTACAGTGCTCTGCGCATTGTAAATGCTCAATAAATACGATTGATGATGATGATGATGACACAGTCTTGTCCCATATGGAGCTTAATGTCTAAGAAGAAACGAGGACAGATATTTAATCCCCATTTTACGCTTGAGAAAACTAGGGCAAAGAGAAGTTAAGTGACTTGCTCAAGGTCACACAGCGGGCAAGTGGCAGAGCGGTGAGTAGAACTCAGGTTTTTTGACTCCCAACCCTATGGTCTTTCTCTTAGTCCACGCTGTTGGCCTGGCTAAATTGATGAGGTCCTTCAACAAGGCCTGGAAAAACCCAAGATATAATCAAGAAAGAAAAGAATTCCAGCTGCTCCTTCCTGATACCAGCCCAGGTGCACTCCCTAGTTCCCCCTTTCCAGTTTCTGGGTGGGAATCTAACTGAGATTTGGCAAACAAGGTAATCTGTCCTGATTTGTTTAGAAGCTGCCCTTGGAAGAAAATTAAATATCTTCAAAGTTAGAAGGGCAGATTTTCAGAAACCGCTAGCAGATTTTAGTACATTTTTCCTGGATTACCAATCTCTCCCTACAGCAGTGGCTCAAGAATTTTCTCTCAAAAGCCCCATGATCTCCTCGGAAATAGTTTTATTGAGTGCTCAGTTGATGGTTCAGCAGCTTCACCTTGAGCCTGCCTCTGGACGTTAGGTGTTCTAACATAAGGAGGAGATTCGTCTATACAAGTCATTGGATTCACCCTTCTGTAGTGTCTGTCTTTCAGTGGCCTAGTTGGCATATTTTTTCTCCTCCCATTACAAGAGCTATTTAAAGGGGATTCCATTTAAAGTTTGGGCACCTAATGTTTAACCAAGCCCTCAGCCTCTCGATACTAGCCTTGTGTCCCCCATGAGTAAAGTTTGCAAAAAAAAGCAGTCACACTGTGTTTTCCTCTGGTCAATTGATAGAGATAAAATCCATATCCCTAGCCATTTAGCTCTAATGTATTAGAATTGTATTCAAATTACTTTTTTGGAAACGCATGATACTCCCCCCAATGGTTCAGTGGCCTATATAAGGGAGATGCAAGAAATAAAAACATCAGGTGCTAAAAGTGTGAAAACAAACTCATGGTTCTGCTCTGGGGCATTTTTGGTTTCTGATTTCTGTATTAATAGTGCTTTGTTTCTGTATAAATGGCACCCTTTACATATTGATGCTGTAGGAGGCATGGGTGGGAGATCCTATCAATCAATTGCATTTCTTGAGTGCGTACTGTTTGCAGAGCATTGGGGAGCATACAATATAACAGAGTTGGTAGTTCCTGCCCACAACGGTGGGTGAAAGGTTTTTAACTGATTGCTTTGGTCTCTGCTGGGAGGATCCAAAATGCCATGCAACGATCAGTGTGTGAAGCACGGGGGGCCCTAGCCCTTTTCATGCTGTACGATTGAGTGTTCTGATCCTAACAGCGAAATAGTTTCCAGGGTATTAGTGATCATGTCCAAGTTCTCTCATAATAGGGTCCTAGTCTTTGTGGTTAAAGAAGTAAGACAATTTAGAAAAATCAGAAACTGATCTGGTTAGGTCAAGCATAAAGGATAGTTGTTTTTTTTCTGTTTTTTTTCTGTTTTGCTGAATTTTCCAGCCCATTACTGCAACCTCAGTTGGACTTTCCCAAGAGTAATAAGTACTGTACCCAGAGAAACAGAGCTACCGGCTCCTCATGGCTCAGAGACCAACATTCACAACCACAGCAACCTCCATAGCTTTCCCATTCTAAATTCTGTGGAAGAATTGCTGTTGGTGTGTGAGTCTTTCCTGGCCAGACTGGCCCAGGGAAGATCAGAAGAGTAGCCCCCAGCATCATAGTAATCATCATCATCATCAATAGTATTTATTAAGTGCTTACTGTGTGCAAAGCACTGTTCTAAGTGCTTGGGAAAGTACAATATTTCAGACACAATAGACAGTGTAGACATAGTACCTGCCCATAATGAGCTTACAGTCTATGAGAGGCTGCATCTCTGAATGATGTCATCGCCTGCTTATTTTACTGCCATTGCATGTTAATTGTTATCTGCTCTCTGTGATATCATCATCTGCTTATTTTATTATTGCCATGGCATGTTAATTGTTAACTACTCTCTGTGATGTCATCACCTACTTATTTTATTATTGCTACAGCATTATTGCTACTGTATGTTAATTGTTAACATCCCGCTGTCATGTACCTTGCTGACCTCACCATGAACTATTAATTCAACTGCTCCCAACTGCTCTTCCCATTCCTCACGTTCCCCTTCCCCTCTCCCACCCAGCTCTTTCCCTCCCTTTACCCCACCCCCACCCCTCCTCCTCACCCCCTCCCCAGAATTCCTCTGTACCAGCACCAACCCTCAACTCCTTCTTTCCAGCCCACTCCCTCCCCTCCTCCCCGCCCCCACCTTATCCCAGTTCTCCTTTCTCATCGCCACCCCTCTTCCCCCTCTTCCCACCCAGTCCCCCGCCAACTCATCCTAATCCAAACCCTCCCCATCCCTCGCACCCTTGCCCCTCCCTCCCTTCTCTCCACAGAGGATGCCAAGTGTGGCCTTTGGAACCCCCACTCCATTATAGGTAAGCTCCCTGTCATCCTGAACCTATTCCTTTCCAGCTCTCTACTCCTCCTCGCCCTAACCGAAACATGGCTCTCTCCCTATGATACGGTCTCTTCTGCTGCTCACACTCTTCTTCTCACACTCCCCCAGACTCAATGGAAAAGGAGGAGTTGTCGGATTCCTTCTTGCTCCCCAAGGTCCCTTTCGCACTATCCCTCCTCCCCCTTCCCTTTCCTTCCCCTCCTTTGAAGCCCACATTATTCGCTTCTACCACCCCTTCCAGATTCGTGTAGCCGTCATCTACCGCCCCCAACACCCGGCTCCAAATCCAACTTCTTTAACGATTTTGACCTCTTTCTCACCTTCCTTCTCTCCTTTTCCATGCCCACTCTAATACTCGAAGACTTCAACATCCACATGGATGTCCCTGGTGACTCCTCTGCCGCCCTCCTACCATCTCTCCTTGATGCTGCCAACCTCCTGCTCCCACCCGACCTTGCCCACTGACCAGCTTGGTCACACCCTCGACCTCACCCTCTCCTACGGCTGCACTATCTCCACCCTCACCAACTCTGAAATCCCTCTCTCTGATCATAACCTTCTCACTTGCCTCCTTACTCATACTCCTCTCCCCTGTAAATTTATATTACTACCTCACAGGGACCTATGCTCTCTCGACCCCATCCACATTTCTCAGCGCATCACAGCCCACCTCGCCTCCCTTTCCACTCTACCCAATCTAGACGACCAGATCACTGCTCTCAACTCCACCCTCTCTACTCAACTCTACTCGCTCGCTCCCCTTTCCCTTCGCCGCTCTCATACAACTAACCCACAGCCTTGGGTCACTGCCACTGTCCACCTCCTTCGCTCTTATGCTCGAGCTGCTGAACACTGCTGGCGAAAGTGTAAACACCAAGCCAAACTTGTTCACTACAAGTTTATCCTTTCCTGTCTTAACTCTGCCCTCTCCTCTGCAAGGCAAAACTATTTCTCCTCCCTTATTGACACTCATGCCCATCACCCCCATCAGCTCTTCCATACAATTAAAACCCTTCTCAGGTCCCCTGTCCCTCGCCTCCTCCATACCTCACACCCAAAGATCTGGCCTCCTACTTCATTAGTAAAATTAACTCCATCTGTTCTGAGCTTCCAAAAGTCACTCCTCCCCCTTCTCCAACCCCCCAGGTCTCAGCTCTCTCCGCTACTCTCCCATCCTTCCCAGCAATATCCTCAGATGAGATCTCCTCCCTCCTTTCAAGTGGTACTCCGGCCTCCTGTGCTTCTGACCCCATTCCCTCTCATCGTATGAAATCTCTCCCTCCGTCCCTCCTCCCCTCCTTAACTTCCATCTTCAACCGCTCACTCTCCACTGGTTCCTTCCCCTCTGCCTTCAAACATGCACACGTCTCTCCCATCGTAAATAAATCCTCTCTTGAACCCACCTCCCCTCCTAATTATCGCCCTTTCTCCCTCATACCATTCCTTTCCAAACTCCTAGAATGAGTCATCTGCACCAGCTGCCTCGAATTCTTCAACGACAACTCTCAACTTGACCCCCTCCAATCTGGCTTCTTTCCCCTACATTCCACTGAAACTGCCCTCTCAAAGCTCACCAATGACCTCCTTTTTTCCACATCCAATGGATCCTACTCTATATTAATTCTCCTCGACCTCTCAGCTGCCTTCGACACTGTGAACCACCCCTTTCTCCTCAACACGCTATCCCACCTTGGCTTCACAAACTCCGTCCTCTCCTGGTTCTCCTCTCCTCTCCTGCCGTTCATTCTCAGTCTCCTTTGCGGGCTCCTCCTCCCCCCCACCCCCTTACTGTAGGGGCTCCTCAAAGATCAGTTCTTGTTCCCCTTCTGTTCTCTGTCTATATTCACTCCCCTGGTGAAGTCATTGGCTCCCACGGCTTCAACTATCATCTTTACGCTGATGACACCCAATGTCTACATCTCTGCCCCTGCTCTCTCTCCCTCCCTTCAGGCTCTGGTCTCCTACTGCCTTCAGGACATCTCCATCTGGATATCTGCCCACCGTCTAAAACTCAATATGTCCAAGACTGAACTCCTTATCTTCCCTCCCAAGCCCTGCCCTCTCCCTGACTTTCCCATCACTGTAGATGGCACTACCATCCTTCCCGTCTCACAAGCCCGCAAGCTTGGTGTCATCCTCGACTCCGCTCTCTCGTTCACTCTCTCGTCACCAAAACCTGCCGTTCTCACCTCCGTAACATCACCAGATCCGCCCTTTCCTCTCCATCCAAACCGCTACCCTGCTCGTTCAATTTCTCATCCTATCCCGACTGGATTACTGCAACAGCCTCCTCTCCGATCTCCCATCCTCCTGTCTCTCCCAACTTCAATCCATATTTCATGCCTCTGCCCGGATCGCCTTTGTGCAGAAACGCTCTGGGCATGTTACTCCCCTCCTCAAAAATCTCCAGTGGCTACCAATCAACCTACGCATCAGGCAAAAACTCCTCACCCTCGGCTTCAAGGTTCTCCATCACCTCGCACCCTCCTGCCTCACCTCCCTTCTCTCCTTCTACAGCCCACACCGCACCCTCTGCTCTTCTGCCGCTAACCTCCACACTGTACCTCGTTCTCACCTGTCCCATCTTGAGTGAGGAGGAGATGGGAGGACATGAACTGGGCCCCAAGACGAGATAGCTGTCATTGTAGTGTTCCTAACTACACCAAAAAGAGACGAGATAAGTGGCTTGTGTTAATAATAATAATAATAATAATAATAATAATAATAATAATAATAATAATAGTATTTGTTAAGGGCTTACTATGTGCAAAGCACTGTTCTAAGCGCTGGGGGGATACAAGGTGATCAGGTTGCCCCACTGGGGGCTCACAGTCTTCATCCCCATTTTACAGATGAGGTAACTGAGACCCAGAGAAGTGAAGTGACTTGCCCAAAGTCACACAGCTAACAGTTGGCAGAGCCTGGATTTGAATCCATGACCTCTGACTCCAAAGCCTGTGCTCTTTTCACTGAGCCACGCTGAACCCAGCCTCCATTCAGAGATTTGGGTTTATTTATCCTTCCTCCTGTATCTGTGCCCAGAATGAGCCCTGAATTTTATGTTCATGCCCCGGGTGATCTGGACCCAATAAATAATTCCTGTCCCTTCTCAGTCTCCCGGTTCAACCCTCTCATCACTCAACCACTTGCATAAATGAAATAATTCATTTCACTCTCCTGTTCCACAGCTTCTTCATGGCAGTTTTCACCTCCGAGTTTTTCACAGTGCAACAGATAACGGGGTTCAATAGTGATGGGGTGACAGTAGTGTAAAATATGGCCACCGATTTGTCCACAAGGAGAGTGTATAAGGGCCCCATGTACATCAAAATATATGGAAAGAACAAAACGACTACAACAATGTGGGAGACATAGGTAGAGAGGGCTTTCTGCCTCCCCACAGAACTGTGAGTCCTCAGGGAGTGCCAGATGACGAAACAAGAAAAGACCAGTAGGAGAAAATGTAACGTACACGTCACCCCGCTATTGGCCACGACCAACAGGCCGTGGACCTGGGTGTCGGTAAAGCAAGCTTCAACAAAGGGAACAAGTCACAGATGAAGTGATTGATCACGTTGGGAGCACAGAATGGCAACTAGACCATGAAGAGGATCTAGAATGCTGCATGAAGTCTCCTGTCCAGGCCACCCCCACCAGCAGGCTGCACATGTGCTGACTCATGATGCCCGTGTAGTGCAGGAGTTTACAGATGGCCACTTAGTGGTCATAGGCCATCGCCATGAGAAGGATGATTTCGACACTGGTGAACAAATGTTCTACAAAGAGCTGTGACATGCCGCTGTTGAAAGAGATCGTTTTCCTCTCCTGCAGCAAATCTATAATCATCTTGGGACCCACACAGGGCGTATAGGAGGTATCTATGAAGGACACATAGGCCAGAAATAAGTAAATGGGGGTGCTCAGGGTTTGACTTGCCTTTTATGGCTAAGATGATGAAGAGATTCCCCGTCACGGTGACAAGATAAGATAAGAGAAAAATGACAAAGAATGTTCTCTGAATCTCCAGACTTTGGGTAAAACCCAGGAGGATGAATTCAGTCACATTATGTTTTTCTCCATGTTTTCCATGAAGGACATGGGTAAATGTTGGTTTATCTGAAAAGAGAATAAAAATCCAATCCATATTGGAATCATAATAACCAAATAAGAAAACATTTGAAGGTTTTCTATTATTGAATTTTTGGCAGATTTCCAAAATAATTATGCTAATAATTAGGCACTGTCACATAGCAGCACTGATTGAGTATCTAAGCATCAGCTCTGTTCAGAAGACAAGGGAGGAGAAAACTCATTTCCTGTCCTTGAAGAGCTTTCCATCTAATAAGGAGGTACCACAAATATTGTGGGATCTGTGAATTCACCCCCTCCCTCCAGCTGAGGAACCAATAGTGCAGCCCCCATCCCCCGCCAAGACCATTGGGGTTCCCAGCTCCAGGTTTCTCTAGGCGTACAGAGGGGTCAAAGGGGTGGAGTGTGGGAAAAGTGCCCTATCTGTGAATCCACCCCCTCCCTCAGCCTGAGCAATCCACAGCAAGGACACGGAACTGCTACACTACAAGTTTGCGGAACGGGAACTGTCCCAATCAGATAGTCATCCTGGGAATACGGAGAGGGGTAACTGATAAGAGCAGGCTTCGTATATGAGACATATATAAGAGACTGAACTCCTTGTCTTCCCTCCCAAACCCTGCCCTCTCCCTGACTTTCCCATCTCTGTTGACGGCACTACCATCCTTCCTGTCTCACAAGCCCACAACCTTGGTGTCATCCTCGACTCGGCTCTCTCATTCACCCCTCACATCCAAGCCGTCACCAAAACCTGCCAGTTTCGGCTCCGCAACATTGCCAAGATCCGCCCTTTCCTCTCCATCCAAACCGCTACCCTGCTCGTTCAACCTCTCATCCTATCCCGTCTGGACTACTGCATCAGCCTTCTCTCTGATCTCCCATCCTCGTGTCTCTCCCCACTTTAGTCCATACTTCATGCTGCTGCCCGGATTTTCTTTGTCCAGAAACGCTCTGGGCATGTTACTCCCCTCCTCAAAAATCTCCAGTGGCTACCAATCAATCTGCGCATCAGGCAGAAACTCCTCACCCTGGGCTTCAAGGCTGTCCATCACCTCGCCCCCTCCTACCTCACCTCCCTTCTCTCCTTCTACAGCCCACCATGCACCCTCCGCTCCTCTGCCGCTAATCTCCTCACCGTGCCTCGTTCTCACCTGTCCCGCCATCGACCCCCGGCCCACGTCATCCCCCGGGCCTGGAATGCCCTCCCTCTGCCCACCCGCCAAGCTAGCTCTCTTCCTCCCTTCAAGGCCCTACTGAGAGCTCACCTCCTCCAGGAGGCCTTCCCAGACTGAGCCCCTTCCTTCCTCTTCCCCTCGTCCCCCACTCCATCCCCCCCATTTTACCTCCTTCTCTTCCCCACAGCACCTGTATATATGTATATATGTTTGTACATATTTATTACTCTATTTATTTATTTTACTTGTACATATCTATTTTATTTATTTTATTTTGTTAGTATGTTTGGTTTTGTTCTCTGTCTCCCCCTTTTAGACTGTGAGCCCACTGTTGGGTAGGGACTGTCTCTATATGTTGCCAACTTGTACTTCCCAAGCACTTAGTACAGTGCTCTGCACACAGTAAGTGCTCAATAAATACGATTGATGATGATGACATTACTGCTACTTTTAGTTGTAGGCGTTTAGACCGAGCCCTGCAGAGCCTGCCCTGCAGATTAGGACTCGGACCCCCTCTTTCGCTTGCTTGCTGCACTACAGCTATGTGAGTAGACCGAATAAAGAGGCAGAACTGATCACTCTGGATCAGTGTCTGGTCTTTGGTTCATCGTCACTCAATCTAAAAAACCCAGAGACACCCTCTGGTAGGCGACCCCAGCTGACTTGGGGGGGCATCTCCCCACAAATATAAAAAAAGTGTATTACAATACAACTTCATATAAACTAAATCTTTTTTATGGAACTTGTTAAGTACTTACTATGTTCTGAGCGCTGTACTAAGTTTTGAGATAGATACAAACTAATCAGGTTTGATACAGTCCATGTCCAGAAAGTGGTACACGCACTTAATCTTCATTTTACAGATGGGATAACTGAGATACAGAGAAGTGAAGTGACTTACCTTAAGTCACACAATACGCAAGTGGTAGAGCCGTATTAGAACCCAGGTCTTGATCTTGTATCTCCCCATTGCTTAGAACAGTGCTTTGCACATAGGAAGTGTTTAGCAAAACCTCTGATTATTATTATTATTATTTCTGACTCCCATACTCGTGCTCTACCTACTATACTTTGCTACATCTCTAATCATTCAGAACTAAATACAATCCAGGTAGTCAAAAATCCAGAAAATCAATAAACTAAATGGGCTAAACCTAAAAGTCATTCCCATCACTTTCTGACAGTAGGCAATCAATTAATCAATCAAAAGTATTTATTGAACACCGCCTTTATGCACATAACTCTGCTAAATGCTTGGAACAGTATAACGGATTTCTAAAACATAATCTTCACTCTCAAGGAACTCATAGCCTAGTTGGGACTCAGACACAAAGAACATTATAGAAAAATAAGAGAAAGAAGAATTGGACATTTATCAGTCAGATAATATTTACTGAGTGCTTACTGTGTGCAGAGCAGCATACTAAGCACTTTGGAGAGTATAACACAACAGAGTTGGTAGACATGTTCCTTCCCACAACGAGCTAATAATCTAGAGGATATATACATATTCAAAAAGACAATGCACCATTTTGAGGTGACCAAGGACACTAAGTTGTTAAAGTAAAGGTGTACCAGAGTTGCATTTGTGTCAGAAATATTCTTAGCCTTTTTTACTGCAACAGGGGAGGGGGAGATGGTGGCAGATATTTTACTACTCTATAGAATGGTTGATGTATTTTAAAAGGGAGAGAGTAATTTCAGGTGAGCAAGGAAAAGTTGATTGGTTCATTCGTTCATTCAATCATATTTATTGAGCACTTACTGTGTGCAGAGCACTGTACTAAGCACTTGGGAAGTAGAAACTGGCAACATATAGAGACGGTCCCTAACCAACAACGGGCTCACAGTCTAGAAGGGATGTGTGTGAAGATTGTTTCTCCACCAAAGAAGAAACAATCCAAATTACAATTGTATGATAATGGACTCAGAGTTATCAAGCATGGTTCAAGGGAAGAGATCTCAAAGTAACTGTTGATTTGTAGTCTGGTTGTTCCATCTTAAGAAAGAAAAAGTGGAGCTGGAGAAGAACCAGAAAAGAACAACAGAGATGATCAGGGTGGTGATGAAGCTTCCTTGTGAATGGGAAATTAAAGCATAAGTTTCAACTCTGAGAGGTGGTGTGATTAAAGTCAATAAACTTATGAAGGCTGCAGACAGAGCAAATCTGGTATTGTAGTCATTCATTCATTCACTCATTCATTCGTTCATTCAATCATATTTACTGAACACTTAACTGTTTGCTGAAGAGAGTACTGAGCGCTTGAAAAGTGCAATTCAGCAATAGAGACAATACCTGCCAACACCAGGTTTACAGTCTAGAAGTGGGGAGCGAATAACACCACATGAGAAGAAGGTGACAATATGCAAGGCTTTGAGAGTATGGTTCAAACCAAACAAAAGAAAACACTTCACCCTACGGTAATGAGCATTTCACCATCACTGTATTTTGTTTGGTTTAATGGTATTTTTATTAAGCACTTACCATGCTCCAGACCCTATACTGAGCACTGGGGAAAGTACAATATAATCAGATTGGACACAGTCCATGTCCCATATGGGGCTCACAGTCTTAAAAGAGCCCACAGAGAAGTGAAGAGAAGTTACTTGCCCAAGGTCACACAGCAGACATGTGGCAGAGGCAGGATTAGAACCTTAGAGTCCTGTGACTTCCAGGACGGTGCTCTGTCCACAGGCCAAGCTACTTCTCTGTAACTGCTCACTGTAACAGGAAGACATGCTGGCGGAAAATATTAATACGTTCAGAAGGTTCGAATTAATGTGTGGATGAACAGATCAGAATTCACTCATTCATTCATTCAATCGTATTTATTGAGCGCTTACTGTGTGCAGAGCACTGTAGTAAGCGCTTGGGAAGTACAAGTTGGCAACATATAGAGAGGGTCCCTACCCAGCAGGGGGCTCACAGTCTAGAATGATATACTAGAGGGACATAGGGATGTCGAAGGGGAGATAAGATATGTAAGAAAGTAATATTCAATCAATCAATCACTCATTAATTGAGCACTTACACTATGTGCAGAGCATTGTACTAAGTGCTTGGGAGAACACAATGCAACCGAGTTGGTAAACACACTCCCTGCCCACAAGGAGCTTACAGTCTATTTGGGGAAGCAGACATTAAAATAGGTAAATGAATTATGTATATGTGCTGGGGGGCTAAACGTAGGATGAGGGGCAGCATGACGTAGTGGATAGAGCACAGGACTGGGAGCTGGAGGTCATGGGTTCTAATCCTGGATCTTCCACTTGTCTGCTGTGTGACTTTGGGCAAATCATTTCACTTATCTGGGCTTCAGTTACCTCATCTGTAAAATGGGGATTGAAACTGTGACTGCCACGTGGGAGGGGGACTGTGTTGAATGTTTTCTATGTGCCACACACTGTTCTAAGACTTAGGGAAGATGCAAGCAAATCGTTTGGACACAGTCCCTGTTCTAAGTGGGGCTTATAATCTCAATCACCATTTTATAGATGAGGTAACTGTTTTACAGATGAGGTAAATGTATGTTAGAGCCGGCTCTGGGTATGTCCGTTCAGACAATTAGCAATAATATTCACACTTTAATAATAGGTGACAAGAGCCAAGTTGATGGCCTTTGCTTTGCATTGATTTAAGACAAAGAAAAAAATTGTGAGTTGTTTTTGAGAAATAAAAACCAAACATAAGCCAATATTCAAATCTTATGTTTGCTGCACTCTGAAAGTAGATTATGTCCTGTGTCTGAGTTGGATTTTCTTCCCAGCTCTGACTCTCTCAGGTACTGCACAACTTCAGATTGCAAAGCACCCGTCCACTTTCAGGTTAGAAAGTCAAGATCAGCACTCAAGTCAGGCACTGACTTCAAAGAATGTTGTGTACTGAATGGACCTGTCACCTGTACCCAGTTATTTCCTGCAGGTCTGATCAGAACCTGGTACATCCCCTGTCCTCAGAAAACAGGAGGAAACTTGCCCTGCCATTTGGAGTCAAAACTCGGCTAACATGGCAAACTCAGTCTGCTTTTTGTCACCATCAGCTCTCTAAGCATCTCCTCACAACAGATATTTTATCTTGATCAAAGTTCAGATACCTAGTTAAGTACCAGTTTTCACTCTCTCAGAGGAATGACTAGTCTCCCCTGTTAGAACATTTGCCAAAGTGTATCTTCACTGGGCTTCGTTTTGGTTAAGTGTTTGAGGAAACGTTTATGTCCCTCCTGAATCTGTCCCTTTTATGACTTGCTAGCTAGACCTTAATTTGTCCGGGAAGGAGAACTGAAGCATTGAATGCCAAAACCTCTCCCTTTGTGGAAGCAGCAACCTGAGAGGAGGTGGGGCCTGGGGTTCAGGTGAAGAGGTATGGGGATGATGTACTCCTATAGGAATAATTCATGCCCAGAAGTACCTGCAGAAGGGCAGGTCTTTAAGACTGGAAGTTCGTGTCTTACAACTCCGTTGTATTGCACTCTCTCAAGAGCACAGTACAGTGCTCTGCAAAGAGTAAGCACTCAATAAATATCATTGCTTGACCCAAAATAACAAACTTAGTCATTTGGAAAATTACGGTAAAAATGAAGTTATTATGAAAGTGGATATTTGAATGTTTTTACCATCTTGCTTTAATTAGCTCAGGACACTTATTCTAAGTACTTTTTTGAGAGGCAGAGATGGGTCACCGCTATCTCCATTTTACAAGTAACTTGAGCAAGATTCTGACACTATTCGCATGAAACAAAGGTTCAAGTTTCCTCTTTCTGGTAAATGATCCTTATTTCTGTTCTCTTTCACATCAAGAAGACCTAACTATATGTATACAGTTGCCTTTCATACTCAAAGACCATTATGATTATGATGATTATTAGTAGTCAATTCACACAGCTCCTGGAAGTGAGAGAGGAATTTCATCAGCCATTTTTCCAGTGTGTAACTCCACAGTCTAGAGAAATATACAACAGAATCACAATTGGGATGGCAGAATCCCGACAGCTTTAGAGCTGATGACCTAGCCTCTGATGGGATATGGCTGGTTCGATATTCAATAGACAGTGATAGCCATGTAAACACCAAGGACAGAAATGGCCAAGAATGTTCTCATGTCCATGCATAAGGGGAGTGGTGGAGAAAGTCATTCATTCATTCATTTATATTTATTGAGCGCTTACTGTGTGCAGAGCACCATATTAAGCACTTGGAAGAGCACAATATAACAGTGTCTCCCATATGTACTTTCCAGGGAGAGCATGATAAAGGAGCTAAACTATAAATGATTGATCCACAAGCTTCCTTGGAGGATTTGGACAAATAGCAGGGTCGTTGCTCCTTCATGAAACCTACCAAACATCAGGGACGTAGATATAATTCATTAATTGTGTTTTTGTCAATCACTTGCTAGCTAGAGTTTAATTTACTTAGCTTACTAGCAAGTATAGCTAGGACGTCACTGACTTACTATATGCCAAGCACTGTTCTAAGTGCTGAAGTATATACAAGTTAATCAGGATACCTTCGTTGTTATCCATTTTGCTCCAAGAAGTGATGCTGATGGAAGAGCTCAAGGAAACAGATGTGACTTTGAGGTGGTTGCAAATCTTCACTTTGGTCTGAAGTCTAATATCATATTGCCTTCATCTAATCAAATTTCCCAAAAGATATGCTGGCCTTCTGTATTCATCATCATTATCATCATCATTAAACAATGGTATTTATTGAGCACTTAATATGTGCAGAGACCTGTAGTAAGCACTTCGAAGAGAAAAATACAACAGGGTAGGCAAAATGTCTCCTACCCACGATGAGCTTGCAGTCTATATGGGGAGACAGACATTAATATAAATACATAATTTATAATACATAATTTAAAAGGTAGTTCATAATTGCTCTACTGTTATTTTCTTGATTCTTGATTCACTTTTTTAAGAATTAACCAGGTTCCTTCTCACCCAAGGAAGAAGTGGTAAGTCTACATCCTCTTGATGCCAACAGAAAAAGGGATGAATGAAGTCAAGCAGAATCCTCTTTTGTCAGTAAAACCCCTCAAGTAAAATCTTTTGTATAAAACTTATATCCATTGGAATGCTCCAGATGAGTTTCTAACACAATTAAGGAGGATACTTTAAGACCTATCTTCCCCATACTGGCCCTTGTGACCTCTGGAAGACTAGTTTTAAAAATAAGGTTGTGGTTGAAGTTCATCCAAATGAATGCAAAGTAGAATAAATACTGATAATTTTTAAAGACACCAAATATTCAACAGGTAGCCAAGAAAGAGGGAGGTAAATGAGTTTTACTTAGATAAACTTCATGGAGTTGGAAACAATTAACTACCTTCTGAAGGCACAGAAACACTCTCAGGTTTAAGCATCTTCCCAGATGCATATTCTCTTGTAAGGAATATAAAGGCTGAGAGTAGCCGAGCAAGAGTCTCGATAAATAAGCAGTATGACATAGTAGATAAAGCACGGGCCCAGGAGTCAGAAGGTCATGGGTTCTAATCCTGGCTCTGCCACTTGTCTGTTGTGTGACCTTGGGAAAGTCCTTTAACTTCTCTGTGTCTCAGTTGCCTCATCAGTGATTGAGACTGTGAGCCGCATTTGGGACAAGGGACTGTGTCCAACATGATGTTCTTGAGCCCACTCCAGCACTTAGTACAGTGCTTGGCACATAGTAAGTGCTTAATAAATATCACAATTATTATTATTATAAGATGGCCTGAGCTGGAGTAGAGCCTTACACGAGTGGTCAGGAGGTTTTGCTAGATGTGGTGAGGAACAGAGTTCATTGGGAGTGAAGAAATGTACAGAAAAATGACCTGGGAAGCAAAGTGAAGTACAGAGTATAAAGGGTAGAGCCTGGGCAGACAGAGGGAGATTAGTGGGGAGCAACAGGCTAGCCAGGAACTGTCAAATGTCAGGACCAGGGTGGTGGCCAGTTTTGATGAAAGGAAGATGCATATTTGGGAAACGTAGGAGCTGGAAAAATGTCAGGAGTTATTAACAGAGTGAATGTGAGAGGTGAAAGAGAAAGGGGTCAGGACATTGCCAAAATTGCAGCCTTCCAAGATAGGGAGGATGGTAGTGTTGTCAACTGTTATGAAAAAGTTGAATGGGTGAGTGGATTGGGGAATGAAGATGAGTTCAATTTGAGATATGTTGAGTACAAGGTAGCAGCTGGTCTTCCATGTGAGTATATCTTAGAAGCACTGATTTCCTACTACAACCCTGCCCGGTCACTTTGCTCCTCTAATAGTAATCTTCTCACTGTATCTCCATCTCACCTTTCTAGCCATTAACCTCTTGCCCACATCCTCCCTCTGCCCTGGCCTGAAAATCTGACAGACCACCAGTCTCTCCACCTTAAAAGCCTTGTTAAAATTGTATCTCTTTCAAGAGGTTTTCCCCAGCTAGGCTCTCAGTTCCCCTGTACCCTCTACTTTCTGTTTCCCTTTTGCACTTAGGTTTGCACCCTTTCATATTCATGATTTATTTTGTACTATTCCAAGCGCTTAGTGCTCTGCACAAAATAAGCAGTAAAAATAAATCATTGATTGAGTAATTCTAATACACATTTGGCCTCCACATTTGAAAGGGGATGTGAAGAACTTGAAAAGTTGAGAAGAGCAGCATAAAGACATAGGTTTAAGAGCCAAAACGCTCATGAGGAAAGACTAAGGAACTGGGATTATTCAGACTGGAGAAGACTAAGGTGAGTTAATTATTTTCTTCAGATATGTGAATGGCTCTTACATGCATGTTGGTGATTAATTTTTCTTGATATCCACTGAGGAGAGAATTATACAATGGGCCTCAAAGACATCCTAAGAAATTTAAATTGCTTTTGAAAAAAAATTTCCAGTGAGAGTCAGTAGGCAGCCTAATGGTGTGCTGACTGAGAATTCTTCCCTAATATTTTCCAGAGAGGCACGGATCCCATGGCTTAGTGGAAAATGCACGGGCTTGGGAGTCAGAGTTAGTGGGTTCTAATCCCAGCTCTGCTATTTGCCAGCTGTATGACTTTGGGCAAGTCACTCAACTTCTCTGTGCCTCGGTTACCTCATCTGTAAAATGGGGATTATGACAGTGAGCCCCACGTGGGACAACATAATTACCTTGTATCTACCCCAGCGCTTATAAAACAGTGCTTTGCACCTAGTAAGCACTTAACAAATACCGTCATTATTATTATCATTATTATCCCCAGTGCATTTTGATCATGTACATAGGCATGGGGAAATATTATATTTTTATGATATTTGTTAAGTACTTACTATGTGCTTACTATTGTAGTCTCCCAAGTGCTTAGTACAGTGCTTTGCACCAAGAAAGTGCTCAATAAGTACAATTGAATGAATGAATGAATGAATGAATGAATGAATGAATGTGTCAGGCACTGTTATATACGCTGGGGTAGATACAGGTTAATCAGTTGGACACAGTGCCTATGCCATATGGGGCTGACAGTAAAAGCAAGAGGGAGAACAAATATTGATTCTCCAGTTGTGGAAACTGAGACATCTAGAAGTGACTTGCCCAAGTTGAACCCTCTGAGGTCCTTTCCACTCCTCTGAGTTTCAGAAGCGCAAGAAACATTCTTAAATCCACAGAAAAAATGTATCTTCTTCAGATATATTTAGAAACAATTCACATTATTGGCTGGATTCCCGTAGGTCACTTTGTACTTTCCCCATTATAGTGCAGGAGAGGGATCTCAAAGATGTTCAGATCACAGAAACCACCACATACGGAGAAGAACGTTGGATGGAACATCGACTCATCTGCTCCACACTCACACTGACCAAAAACTGGTCTCCAAACCACTAAACTCCAAGACTAATATGATGGCATCCAGGAACTCTAGCAGATTCTAGCTAAGAATCCTGCTAGGAACATTGCTGAAATAATAAATCAAACCACAAACACCAACAAACATATTTAATGGAAATAACTCAGTGAAGCTGTTGCAGGCAACTATTTAGACCTTGGACTAGGCCAGGAGAAATCATCAAGAGTGGTTTGATGCAAATGACCCAGAAATGAAAGCGCTATGTGCACCTTGATATGAGACATCAATGGCCCTAGCGGCAGCTTGCAGCATCTGAGAACTCGTACAGGAATAAAGCTTTCAAAATCCTGTTCTGTAACTTGCAAACCAAATTCAGGAACAGGAATGACATGTGGTGAGATGCCTCAACGTAAGAAATTCCTACAAAATGAAAAAAACATCTGCACTTTGCTCAGATGTCCTTTGAATGCAGAATAAGCATTAGAAGAGGCTTTCCCAGACCAGGTCCCCCTTTTCTTCTGCCTCCCCCTCCCCTCCTCATCTCCCCGACTCGCTCCCTTTCCTCTGCACCCCTCTACGACCCACAGCACTTGTGTTTATATGTACATATTTATAATTATAATTCTATTCATTTTTATTAATGATGTGCATATATTTATAATTCTATTCATTTTTAATGATGCTACTGATGCCTGTTTGCTAGTTTTGATGTGTGTCTCTCCCTTCTAGACTGTAATCTCCTTATGGGCAGGGATTGTCTCTATTGCTGAATTGTACTTCCCAAGTGCTTAAGTACAGTGCTCTGCACACAGTAAGGGCACATTAAATATGACTGAATGAATGATTCTGTTGCTTTTTTTGTCCTCCATATGAATAAATTGATTTTCACTCTGGGTTCTTCACAACACTGGTTGCTTGTATCAACCCCAGCGCCTGGTAAAGTGCCTTGCAGTATTTGTCAGTGACTTGACAAATACCATTATTATTATTATTGTTATTATGTCAATTTAAAATATCTTTCCTCCTCCAGACCTTGTTCATAGCATTTTTTACCTCTGCATTTCTCAGTGTGCAGACTAAGGGATTTAGCATGGGGGCGATAATATAAAGAATGTAGTCATTGATTTGTCTATGAGGAAGGTGCACACAGGCCTCATATACATGAAAACGCAGGGAACAAAGAATAAGACTTCCACAGTGATGTGGCAGCTGCAGGTCGAGAGGATTGTGACTCTTTTCCAAACTGAGGGATTTCAGGAAGCGCAGGATAACTGCATAGGGGAGAATTAGCAAGAGAAAGATGATCACACAGATGGCCCCACCATTGCCAACCTCTGATAGGCCATTGAAGTAGGTATCAGTGAGGTCGAGTTCCAACAGAGGGTACGTATCACAGATATAGTGGTCGATGATATTGGGGCTGAAGAAGGCAACCAAAACATAAAAAGACGTTGTGCCTCTCAGTCAGAAAGCCTCCCACCTAGGCCAATCCCACCATCAGTTCACAAGCCCGCCAATTCATGGTGGTCATATAATACAAAAGTTTACTAATGGCCACGTACTTGACATAGGCCATCACCACCAGGACAAATACCTCAGCACATCCGGATAAGTGATCTACAAATAGCTGTGTCATTACAGCCTTTGAAGCAGATGGTTTTCTTCTCGTAGAGTAAATCTATGATCATATCTTAGGGGTTGTGGCAGTAGAGTAAAAGCCATCCATCAAGAACAAGTAGGCAAGAAAGAAGTACATGGGGGAGTGTAAATTCTGGCTACCGATTACTGTTACTACAGTAGGCAGGTTCCCCACTATAGTTATCTATATAGTAATATAGATGATGAAAAGAACACAAATAACACTTTCTGCACCTCAGGCTTCTGGGAAAGTCCCAGGAGAATGAATTCAGTCACGTTGCTTTTATTTTCCAACTCTTCCTGTGGAGGAAGTCAGCTCTGAAGTGAAAGCCTGTTGAACCTGCAAATATAATGAAAATTACAAATGAGGAAGTCTTAGATATAGGTAAGACTTGTAAGACTTCAAAGGTTCCATTTCTATTACCTCATTTCTTCCCTGCAAACTTCGAGTGAATTAGATGGAACTCTATTTAACTTCTTCATTTTACAAAGGGGAAAATGAAGTTTAGTGAGGTACAATAGCAACTCAGTGGCTGAATTTCAATTGCAGGGCAAATAAAAACCAGACAAAAGC
This sequence comes from Tachyglossus aculeatus, assembly GCF_015852505.1. Lineage (NCBI taxonomy): Eukaryota > Metazoa > Chordata > Mammalia > Monotremata > Tachyglossidae > Tachyglossus > Tachyglossus aculeatus. The sequence goes on along the minus strand of NW_024044861.1, from coordinate 41,481 downwards.
CAGGGCCTAGTGGAATGTCCTTGCTGCATCAGTGAATTCACATTCAGGTAGCCATCTCAGTTAAAACAATAAGCTTTCCTGTCACTGACGAGAATATGAAAAATTTTCAAAAGGTAACGCATGAAATTTTAACTCTTCAAACAGGTTACCTACAATGCCATTCGACTGTCTGACTTTGTGGACAGGAAATTTTGTCTACCAATTCTGCTATATTGTACTCTCTCAAATGCTTAGTACAGTGACAGGACACAGAAAGAGCTCAATAAATATTATTGATTGATTGAACTATAAATATGTCAAATGAAATACTTGTATCGGAGGTAAAAATATTCGTTGTTACATTGCTCTAGTAATGTCATCAAACAATTCCTGAATGCTGATATTATCCAAATGTTTTAGAATAAACAGTTCTCCCAAACTTAATTTTAAAACTTTTAATATGTTTTTTTCATTTCTTCATTTTGCAAGTGAATAAAATAGTGATAAGTGATTTCCGTGGGTGTAATGCCCTGTTTTGGGTTGTATGTTTTTTATGGAATTTGTTAAGCACTTCCTATTTGTCAGGCTGTGTACTAAGTGCTCGGATAGATACAAGATAATTGGATTGGTCACAGTCCCTGTCCCACACAGGGCTCACCATCTTAAATTACAGATGAGACCAAGTAATAGAGTATATAAGATTTGAGATACTTCCCAAGGTAATATCTCACATAGAAAAGTAAGTGATGTTGTCATTGGTACTGACACACGATATCCTTTGCTTTGAAAGTGCTACAAAAGGTCATCATTAAGCCTCTTGCAGATATTTTAATTATCCAGAAGATGGACATCAAACCATCTGGACAATTTAACTAAACTTTTTGGTACCTTATGATATTGCTAAACTAAATTTGGATTGGATTAGGAGAAGTAACATAGCCTAGTAGAAAGACCACAGGCCTGGGACTCAGAAGACATAAATTCTAATACGGCCTCTGACATTTGTTCGCTGTGTTACCTTTGGCAATTGGCTTAACTTCTTGGTGCCTCAGCTCCTCAAGTGTAAAATGGGGGTTAAATACCTGGTCTGCCTCCTGTTGGGACTGTGCACCCTGTGTGGGACAGTAACTGTCCAATCAGATTACCTGTGTCTACTCCAGGGCTCAGTACAGCACTTGGCACATAGTAAGCACCTAACAAATACCACAATTTTCATTGTTTTCCATTATTCTTCTAATTATTATTATTGTGTTTAATGATGGTCAGGTTATCATTCTACATCATGTATAGCAACAATAATCTGAATAGTTTTCAGGTTTCACTGTCAAAGACTAATATTGTCCATCAGGAGCTATGTTTGTGTTGGAGTATACTCAAGGTGGGTTTTGTTTAATCTGAAAGTGGGTGGCTACTTTGGTGATTAAAAAGCTGATTCAGGGCCCACTTGTGCAGGCATGGGCCATTCTTACTGATTTTCCCTAGTCCAGGTCGTCCCTAAGGGTTTCCTCACTCTTTCTTCATCACAGAATGCTGGCTCTCCTGCGTCAAGTCTATCCAAATCCCAATAAAAAAGTCCCTTCTCCTGCACGGATAAAGTCATTGCTATGTCACCCAGAACACATTGATTTCCCTTACTGAATATATTATCCTGAATGTTCTCCCATTTATCAAATTTATCTGCTTTCCCTTCTATTCTTCCATTAGAGGATTCCAATTCCCACTATAATATACTGAAAGCAGTTTTTTAATCAACGTGTATAATGAGAAGGAAGACTTAAACACATACAGGAAATGACATTCATTTTTCTGAAAATTCAGAATACATTAAAACCTTCAGGTATGGTTCTTTTAGAAGAGATTACGCCACAGTGATTTTCCTTAAAGCATCTGAAAAACTCCCTGGTTTCTTCCTTCTCCCACTGAAAAAAACAACAACATAATTCTCATAAAGTGATTCACTTCTCTCCTGAAGTCATTATTATTTCCATAACTTACTCATGGCATTTTTCACCTCCGCATTTCCCACAGTGTAACTCAAGGGGTTTAACAAGGGAGTAATAAAAACATAGAATATGGCCACTGCTTTAGTCATGGGGAAGGTGGAGGCAGGCCTCATGTAGGTGAAGATACAGGGAACGAAGAACAGCATGACAACCGTGACGTCAGAGTCACCGGTGGAGAGGGCTTTGTGCCTTCCCTCCCTCCAATCTATAACTTTTTAGGGAGTTCAAGATGCCCACGTAGGAGACGACCAACATGAGGAAACAGACAGTGCAGATCAGGCCGCCGTTCGGAGCCACCGACAGGCCCATGGCATAGGTGTCTATGCAGACAAGTTCCAACAAAGGGTACATGTCACAGGAAAAATGATCAAGGCCATTGGGACCACAGAGAGCAGCAGAATAGGAAGAGAATCTGAATTATTTAATGAAGGAAGCCCACTACCCAGGCAATCCCCCCTGCAAGTAGGGCACATACCTGCCAATTCATGATGATCAAATAGTGCAGGGGTTTGCAGATGGCCATGTAACAATCAAAGGCCATCACAATGAGAAAGATGACCTCTGTCCCTCCAAAGAAGTGTAATAGAAAGAGCTCGACCATACAGCCATCGTAGGAGATGACGTTCCTGGCAGACAGCCTGTCTTCAATCATTTTGGGAGTAGTGGAGGAGGAGTAGAAGGCATGTACATAGGGGAGCTGAGGTTCTGGCTGGCCTTGATGGTTATGACTAAAGCAAGTTTCCCAAAAGAGTTACCAGGTAGATAATTAGGAACAAAACAAGTAAAAGTTTCTGCAACTCCAGATTCTGGATAAGTCCCAAGAGAATGAATTTGATCACATAGTTCCTTTTATCCATCGATTCGGTGCTGGTGATGAACACACCAGTGAGCACACACAACAGAGAGCTGGTTTACCTGAAAAGATAAAGATAATTGAATTTCTTTAGTACCATTTTTTCCCCGTGGAACCCAAGATATTTTATTTATATTACCTAATATTTCATTCATTATTAAAACATCTTGGTCCCATTTGACAGGAAAATCAAGCCAAGTGACTTATATTATACCCACCTTCAGCCAAGGGTCATCCATCCATCAGTGGTATTTATTGAGTGCTTTCTCTGTGCAGAGTGCTGCTCTAAGTGCTTAGACATCCTGAATCCAGTATTCGTTCTTCTTAGTTCACAGTTTGCCAATCAGCGTGGCTAGTACGTGGTAGCATTTCACTTGGATTTTCACCCTGTATTCACCCCTCCCTCAGCCCCACAGAAGTTATGTACCTAACTGTAATTTATTTCTTTACAATTAATGTTGGTCTCCCCCTCATGATTACAAGTTCAATGTGAGCAGGGAACAAGTCTACCACATCTGTTGCATTGTATTTTTCTCAGCACTTAGTACAGTGCTAGAGGAGCAGGGTGGACTAGTGGAAAGAGCACGGACTTGGGAGTCAGAGGTCTTGGGTTCTAATCCCAGCTCTGCCACTTGTCAAATGTATGACCTTGGGCAAGGCACTTAAGTCCTCTGTGCCTCAGTTCCCCCATCTGTAAAATGAGGATGAAGACTGTGAGCCCCATGTGGGACAACCTGATTACCTTGTATCTACCCCAGCGTTTAGAACAGTGCCTGGCACATAGTAAGCACATAACAAATACGATCATCATCATCATCAGTGCTTGGCACACCTTAAGTGCTAAGTAAATGTGATTGATTGACTGATGGATTTCACAGCACACTGGAACTCCCGACAGAAAACATTTTGCTTTACTGAGGGATGATCATAACAAAAATAATAACAACAATAATAATGTTAAAATAATAGCATTTGTTCATTCATTCATTCATTCATTTAAACGTATTGAGCACTTACTGTGTGCAGAGTACTGTACTAAGCGCTTGGGAAGTACAAATCAGCAACATATAGAGATGGTCCGTACCCAAAAATGGATTCACCGTCTAGAAGGGGGAGACAGACAACAAAATGAAACAAGTCAAGTGCCAATACCATCAGAATAAATAGAATTATAGCTATATAGACATCATTAATAAAATGAATAGAGTAATACATATGTACAAATATACCGAAGTGCTGTGGGGAGGGGAAGTGGGTAGGGCAGAGGGAGAGAGGGGGGCGATGGGGAGGGGTGGAAAGGAGATGAGGAGGAGAGGAAAAATGGGGGACTCAGTCTGGGAAGGTCTCCTGGAGGAGGTGAGCTCTAAGTAGGGCTTTGAAGGGAGGCAGAGAGCTAGTTTGGCAGATGTGTGGAGGGAGAGCATTCCACGCCAGAGGTAGAACGTGGGCCAAGGGTTAGATGCAGTCTCAGTCCCACATGAGGCTCATAGTTGAAGGACGAGGGCATAGGATTTAATCCCCATATTATGGATGATGAAACTGAGGCACACAGAAGTAAAAGGACTTAACGAAGATCACACAGCAGACACGTGGCAAAACAAGGATTAAAACCCAGGGCCTCTGAATCCCAGGCCTGTGATTTTTCCACCCTGCTGTTCATTATCCTCATTTCAGTACAGAAAATGGAGGCCGAGCCAAACCAGGTTTAGAACCCAGGTTCACTGACCCCTGGCCCTGGCCTCTTACCCCTCATCCACTTCCCATGTTTCCAGAGGGCAGTGGCCCCTCCTTATCTCTCCCTTCCAGCACCCCTTCCTTCACCCCTTAAACCAGACCTGCTCTCTCCCTACATTTTTTCAGCCACTTGAGTAAATGAACATCAGCAGCCCCAGCTGAATACCACACCACACTGACCCTCAGCACAGAATCTCCCCCAACCCATGCACACAACATGCCCAATCAGTGTCCCCCGCTTGCAGGGCTGGGAGTGGACAGAGGACCGAGGACATCAGCATCTCTAACTGTTGATCACCCATTATGGACAGAGCACCAGGCTGGACCCCTTCTCTGGGCAGAGCACTGAGCTGGATGCCCACTGTGGGCAGAGTGCTGGGCTGTACCCTGAGCAGATGGCTCTGCCTGAGGTGGCTAGGGCTGACAGCTACAGTGAGGATCCACATTCCTTCTTCCCCCTGCCCAGCCCCCTCTATAATCCCTGTATGGGAGCCCAAATGCAGCTCATTTTATCCAGACTCTGTTTTCAGGGACAAGAACTTGAATCGCACTCAAATTCTGCCTGACATTTTTGGTGACTTGTAAACCATTGAATATGGCACGTTGCCACAACCACATTCTCTAAATATTGCTGAAAACAGCATGGAGCCTGCTCATACAAAATCCACTCGGTCTTGACTCCAAGGCAATTCTCCCAAAAGGTAGGTAACGTTTTGAGGGTCCAGACACTAGAGTTGATCACCACCTACTCTGGTCCTCCCTACCGGCCACATGCACCCAGCGGGCTATGGGCCCGCGCTCATTGGAACTGAGCAGACTTTAACAGACAGTCACCTCCGGTCACCTTTCGGGCCTGGATCCCCACGCCTATCCAAAGCGGGCAGAGCAGAGTCCCGCGCCCCTATCCCATACTGCTTTTCACCTCCAGGATGAGGGCCGGGCCTCGGGAATGGGAATTTGGGAGCTCGGACATGGGGAACGATGCAGAGAGAGCCACAGCCGGGAGTTCCCAGCTCACACTTTTAATACAACCTGTGAGCGACTCAACATTACAAGCGGGTGACAAGCTCCCAAAATGCTAGCTGTGTTCAGTACAGCCCGTCCCCCACCACCTTGGCAGCTAGTCCCTCCGAAGCGGGATGGTCTCCTCCTGGATGCTGTCTTTGGTGAGGATGCAGATCTTCAGGATGGCATCCGTGTACACGTCCTTCTCGGTTGTGGAGATGATGACATTTTTGACCAGCTGCAGGGCCTTCCCGAAGGTCAGGGGAACGTGCTCCACGTTCTGCATGTTCTTGAAACCGATCTTGTTGTCCAGCAAAGGCCTGAGCATGGTGCTTGCCGAGCCTCAAGCCTTGAAGCTGCCTCTCTGGTATGAGGCGACGGGATCGAAGCTGTACACTGCATCCTTCCTTTCCTCATCGAGGCCCCCGTTGATGTTGTACATGTAGTACAGGAAGAAGCGCCTCTAGTACAGTATAGTGGACAGCATAGCTTCAATGGCCCCGGTGGTCATGGTCTTGTTGTTGGAGGGTTTGTACATGTTTAATCCTGCTTCAGTGGTTTTGGTGAGCATCAGGAAGTCTCCATGAAAGCCACTGCATCCAATGACCACCCGGTCCATCAGTTTGTAGCACTTGGGGTTGTCCCGGCTGTAAACCAAATAACCTTCACTCAGTCGTGTGTCAGAGGCAACGATAGAAAAATCTTTTCCCGCAATTGCCAGGACTGTCACTCCACTGAAGGAGCAGGGTGAGAAGGGCAGCTGGACGGGGCCCGAGTGGCTGCATGGCACCAGCTCCCTGTCGGGCTCCAGATAAGTGGTGGCGGCGGTGAAGGTGGTGGTGGACAACATCGCAGACTGGCAGCCAGTGTGGAAGAAAAAGCCCAGTCCTTGCTGTCTCCCAAGCAAGATGGTAGACCCAGACCCGACCAGAAGCAACGTCACGTCTCCCCGACGACGGCCCCCGTCTGTCTTCTGCTTAATCCGGATGGAACTTCATTCTAGATGTTCAGGTGGAAAATGGTCCGCCACACCTTGTTCTGGCTCCCGAGGCCCGAGGGAAGCCACAAATCACAAATAGTAATTTGTTATGCACTTACTATGTTCCAGGCACTGTTCTAAGCACTGGGGTAGATATAGGGTAATCAGGATGTCCCACGTGGGGCTCACAGTCTTCACCCTCATTTTACAAATGAGGTAACTGAGGCACAGAGAATTTCAGTGACTTGCACAAAGTCACACGGCCCATGTATGGCGGAAGTAGGATTAGAACCCACGACTTCTGACTCCCAAGCCCATGCTCTTTCCACTAAGCCACGAATCAGCCTGCTGGATTGTTTGCTTTACAAAACTGTTGTCTCTTTTTAGTGACAGTGTGTACGTACTGTTAGGTTAAGGTTATTCCCTTTTCAAACTGTGAGTGTCTCCAATGGCAGACGTTAGGACAACTAAACGTTCCTCTTTCAGACAATCTTGTTTCTGTGATTCCACTCCAGAGATATTCCCTTATAGGTAAGGTGTTCTATTGGTGAGAGGAAGGAAATGACCACAAAGATTCCTGAAAATGTTTATAATCCATAAAACTACAATTTCTGTTTTTATTCTCAAAATAAGGGGGTTAGTTATTAAATTAAGGATATTAGAGCCTCTTTCTTGACCTATTATCAATCAATCGGTCAATCAATCAATGGTATTTATTGAGTGCCTGGAGTGCTATATTCAATGCTTGGGAGAGTACAATAGAGATTGTAAATTCGTTGTGAGGAGGGAATGTGTCTGTTATGTTGCTATATTGTATTCTCCCAAAGTGTTTTGTATAGTACTCTGCACATAGTAAATGCTCAGTAAATATGATTAACTGACTAGAGTAGGTAGATATGATCCCTGCCCACAAGGAGCTTACAGACTGGAGGGGGAGGCAGACATTAAAATAAATGATAGATGGATATGCACATAAGTGCTGTGGGGCTGAGGTGAATGTCAAAGTGTTTAAAGAGTAGAGGCCCAAGTGCAGGTAATGCAGAAGAGAGGGAAAATTGGAGAAGTGAGGACATAGTCAGGAAAAGCCCCATGGAGGAGACCTGATTTCAGAAACAAGAACAGTCGCAATAAGAAACATACCTGGGAGTTTACTCCTCTCCTTCCAGGCATAGGTTTCTGCTAAATCCCCTCTTGGGCTTCTGCTTCCCAGAAGAAAACATATGGAAATGTGTAGGACTTTTCCTTTAAAGCATTGCCCTTGCCCCTCCCTACTTCCTGCTCTCCCTCTTTAACAATTATTCTCAATTCCTTAGATTCCTTGTATCTAATATCCTGCATCCTTTCTCTTAAACTTTCAATGCCCACCTACCCTTTACATCAGTCAATCAATCAATAAATAAATGTAATTAATGTCTACTGCCCTGGTTCTCCTGTTTCCCTCATCTCTCTGGCTGCTCATTCTCAGTCTGTTTCACAGCCTCCTCCTCTGCCTCACCTCCCCTAACTGTGGGAGTCCCTCAGGGTTCAATTCTGAGTCCCTTTCTATTCTCTATCTACACCCACTCCCACTCATTCGCTCCCATGGCTCCAACTACCTATCATCTCTATCAGAATAATTCCCAAATCTATACCTCCAACCCAGATCTCTTTCTGCACTCTCATATTTCCTCCTGCCTTCAAGACATCTCTACTTAGATGTACCACCGACATCTCAAATATAACATGTCCTAAACAGCACTGCTTAATTTTCCCGTAATTTTCCCACCCAAACCCTGTCCTCCCCATGACTTTCCTTCCTATCACTTCAGACAGCACCACCACCCTTCCTGTCTCACAAGCTCATAACCTTGGTGTTATCCTAGACTCAACTCTGTCATTCAACTCACATATTCAATCTGTCACTAAATCCTATCAGTCCAACCTTCACAATAAAATCTGCCTTTTACTCTCCATCCAAACTACTACCATGTTAATCCAAGCACTATCCTATCCGATCTTGATCACTGCATTCACCTCTTTGCTAGCCTACCTGCCTCTCATCTTTCTCTACTCTAATCCATACTTCATTCTGCTGCCCAGATTATTTTTCTACAAAAACATTCAGTCTATGATTCCCCACTCCTTACCATCAGCTTTAAAGCACTTAATCACCTTGCCCCACCTTACGTTGCGTCGTTACTGCCTACTATTACCCAGCCTAGATACTTTACTCCTCTAATGACAACCTGCTCACTGTACCTTGATCTTGTCTATCTCGTTGCTGAACTCTTGCCCAAATTCTGCCTCTGTCCTGGATGCCTTCCCTCATCCTACTGAATAGAAGATCACCTTGTCCTCTGCTACCTCACCTCCCTTCTCTCCTTATCCAGCCCAGCCTACACCCTCTGGTCCTCTGCCACCGCCTACCTCCTCACTGTACCTCATTCTCGCCCATCCCGCCGTCGCCTGGCTCACGTCCTCCCCCTGACCTGGAATGCCCTTCTTCCACACTCCACCAAGCTAGATCTCTTCCTCCCTTCAAATCCCTACTGAGAGCTCACCTCCTCCAGGAGGCCTTCCCAGACTGAGCCCCCTTTTTCCTCTCCTCCTCCCCATCTCCCCCCGCCCTACCTCCTTCTCCTCCCCAAAGCACCTGTATATATGTTTGTACAGATTTATTACTCTATTTATTTTACTTGTATATATTTACTATTCTAATTATTTTGTTAATAATGTGCATCTAGCTTTATTTTTATTTATTTTGATGACTTGACACATGTCCACATGTTTTGTTTTGCTTTCTGTCTCCCCCTTCTAGACTGTGAGCCTGTTGTTGGGTAGGGACTGTTTCTATATTTTGCCAATTTATACTTCCCAAGCACTTAGTACAGTGCTCTGCACACAGTAAGTGCTCAATAAATACGATTGAATGAATTAATGAATGAAAGATCACTCTCCCCACCTTCAAAGCTTTGTTGATGGCACATCTCCAAGAGGATTTTCCTGAATAAGCCCTGATTTCCTCCTCTACCACTCCCTCTGTATCACCTTTGCATTTGGATTTGCATCGGTCCCTCGTCCTCACAGAACTTATGTCCATAGCCATAATTTATTTATTTATATTCTCTGTCTCTCCCTCTAGCCTGTAAGCTCGTTGTGGGTAGGGAACATATCTATTAACTCTGTTATATTGTACTCTCCCAAGCACTTACTACAGTACTCTACTCACGGCAAACAATGAATGTGGTTGATCAATTGATTGGTTACCGTGTGCAGAGCATTGCAGTGAGTGCTTGGGAGAGTACAAATAAGGGCAATATTTCTGAAGGGTTAAATATAAATGCAGTGAAAAAGACATTTTTGAGCACCTGTATGCATCTGAGGTTTCCAATACAAACACATAACTTTTCTCTGGAGTCGTTTCAAAACTGGTTTTGGATTTGGGACTAATTAGGTCAATCCCTAATTTTATTCACAGTTTTATGGGGCTTATTGGTGCCTTAAATATGTGTTTTTCCAATTAGTTGCCTTGATATAAGCACATGAAGGAGAAACAGACATTCATATGGACTTTACAGTCTCCAGACATTCATTCATTCATTCATTCATTCAATCGCATTTATTGAGCACTTACTGTGTGCAGAGCACTGTATTAAGTGCTTGGGAAGTGCAAGTTGGCAACATATGGAGATGGTCCCTACCCAACAACGGGCTCACAGTCTAGAAGGGGGAGACAGACAACAAAACAAAACCTGTGGACAGATGTCAAGTCATCAGAACAAATAGAATTAAAGCTAAATGCATATCATTAACAAAATAAATATAATAGTAAATATGTAGAAGTTAACTAGAGTAATAAATCTGTACAAACATGTATACAGGTACTGTGGGGAGGGGAAAGAGATAGGATGGGGGATGAGGAGGAGGAGTGGAAAAAGGGGGGCTCAGTCTGGGAAGGCCTAGCTTGCAAGATATTCCCTCTCAGAAAAACACTCATGGATTGACAGCTGCATCAGTCGCTCTCCTCTCCTATCCAGATTTCACTCTGAGCCCAGCATATTTTTTTTGTTGCATTTGTTAAGTACTCGCTATGAGTATAGATGCAGGCACTATACTAAGTGCTGGGCTAGATACATGCTAATCAGGTTGGACACAATTCACATCCCACAGTGGGCTCACAATCTTAATCCCCTTTTTACCGATGTGGTAACTGAGTCACAAAGAAGTAAAGTGACTTGCCCAAGGTCACACTGCAAACTAAGAGCAGGGTAGGGATTAGAACCCAGGTCCTTCTGACTCACAGACCCGTGCTCTATCCATCAGGTCACATTTGTTCTCTAAAATGTTGATCTTTCTAATAAGTTGTTTTGCCACATCTCTCCACTCCTCAAAAACCTCCAGTGGTTTTCCAGTCCTCTCCACATCAAGTATGAACTCCTAATCACTGGCTTTAAAACACTCAATAATCTCTGTCCTTCCTAATTATCCATTCTCTTTTCCCACTACACCTAACTAGCACTCTTCGCTTCTTCCAGATGGTACTTCATTCTTGTCTCTTCTGCTAGGGATCGCTATCTCATGTTTTTCTCTCTGCCTGGAAGTCCCTCCCACTGCAAATCCTATAGAACCCCCTCCTCGACTTCCTCAAACTCCCCAATTTCAAAGTGTTACTGAAATCACCTCGCTGACGAAGAGATCTACTCTGATAAATTGTTTCCTCTGCTCAGGCTATAATTCCTTCAATTGCCATCTCGGCACTTCCATGCCATCTGAGTATCTACAAACTCAAGTTTCCATAACACTTACACCTATATCTTATGTAATCAATTATTCAAGCATTAACTCATATACACATCCACTTTAGCTCTTTCCTCCTCTCTCTACATTATTTCAGTATCTGTTTCCCCTGCTAAAATGCAAGCTCCTTAAGGTCTAGGACCATAACTACTAATTCGATTGTACTCTCCCGAGTGCATAGAACACTGCTCTGCACACAGTAGGTGCTCAGTAAATTGTTCAATTTACTGTATCCTGATTTCTCCAAGATGAAAACAAAGTGTGACTTTTTTTGCTTTGGAGTCCTTAAAGACCCATCCAAACATTCACTTTCTGTGTCTTCATAGATGTGGATTTCTTCCTCTGTTCCTTGTTCACCCAACTCCAGCAATGACTTGCTCCAGTTACAGTCTCCTTGAGATAGAACAGACGCAAGCCTAACATGGTTAAGTGAAAGGACGTGGTGGCCACTCCATTCCAGCCACAACCATGTTTCCCAGCTTTGTTTCCTTACCCCTGCCAAAGATACAAAATCCTAGAAGCTAGAAAAGCAACGGGTCTGAGATTCCATAAGATTCCAAATAATAATAATAATAATGTTGGTATTTGTTAAGCACTTACTATGTGCAAAGCACTGTTCTAAGCGCTTGGGGGATACAAAGTGATCAGGTTGTCCCACGTGGGGCTCACAGTCTTAATCCCCATTTTACAGATGAGGTAACTGAGGCTCAGAGAAGTTAAGTCACTTGCCCGAGGTCACACAGCAGACATGTGGCAGAGCCAGAATTCGAACCCATGACCTCTGACTCCAAAGGCCGTACTCTTTCCACTGAGCCACGCTGCTTTCTGGTTTCTGGATAAACCCAAACTTGACCTGAGATCTCTTTTCTTGGAGTAAAGTCCGGATTTAGAGCAGCAATGAATTTTAGTCCGATTTCTTTGGTTTCCAATCTTTCTCTGCAATATTAGCTCAAGATCCTTTGCTCAGAACCTCTAGATTCTTTATGAAGGAGGACTTCTAAGTGCATTAAAAACTTGGTGATTTCTCCAGGTCAGTCAGAAAGAATATATTTTGCCCATACTGTGACAAATGTCTCTGCCTGACTCGATTTGTCCATCCTGGCTCTTGGTCTGCCCTGAAGCAGAGTCATTAGGTACACTGTTTATTCTCTCACATTTAAACTGTATTCTACAGACATTCAGGAACCTTATAATATTCTGTTCAATCAGCCTCATGGGACTATGACAATTTCCCCTTGTGGAAGATTTGCCCAATATGATGCCAAATTAAATTTTTCTTTAGAAAAATGAGTATAGATGCAGAGAAGGGAAAACATATTTTCACCGGGTTTTGATCCCCAAAGAAAAATCATTTCTGTTCCTCTTATGACCATCGTCAAATTGTCAGTCAACAGAACCTTGCAACCAAATGTCCACTGGTGATTTGGAGAAGATAACTGAGAAAATTTTTCAGATAATTTTGGAGGGAAATTTTCCAGCTCTTTAGTCTGTGTGTTTCCAGCAAAAGGGATTGCTCACTTGCTTGCCTGACTTTTGCATCTCTGATTTCACATATTTGTCAAGTGGAGACAGCATTAGTGGGCACTTTAAGTTGATAACATTGTTAATACACGAAATAAATCAATGGTATTTATTGAGCACTTATTCTGAGCAGAGCGTTGTACTAAGTGCTCGGTAGAGTAAAATATATCAGAGTTGGTAGACACATTCTTTGCCCACAACAAGCTTGCAATCTGTAGGACAAAAGAGTTGAGTCTGACAAATAGAATGCTCCCTTAGGAAAATAGCCAGTGTTACATCTTGGCAACAGGAAGCAACATTATCAGTTCAGAAAACAAAACCAAAGATGAAGAGAGCACAGGTCCTACTAAAGCTAATCCATTCCGGGTTTATTTAACACTTGGTCTTATTATGTATGGTAAGTCCACTTGTTTTTCCTGAATGTTCTAATCTGTTCTCAGTTTAACAGATTTCTCTTTAAATTCAGGCAAAGGTTTGTTTTGCACTCAAACCTTTCCTTCCTGCTTGCCTGATCGACAAAAGTCTTTGTGATGGACAGTTTTGTCCAGATTCACGAGCCCCATTCCTGGATGTTCCCTGTTCCATTCCCAAACCTACCCAACCCTTGGCCCCATTGACCACATTTTGTGAGGAAGGAATATTTCACACCCACAGAGAACCTTTCTTCAAGGGCTTTTCATGTATTTATCCAGAATTAATGCATTAATTCTGGCATAATGCATGGATGAAAATATTATCCACAAATTCCAGCTCATCTACAATGAAGGTCTATGTAGTTAATATCCACTTCAGAATGGGAATCAGTCAGCGATAAAGATGGTGTCCATTCAAGTGACCTTTCAAAATACACAAAGCTCCAGCTCACTTGGGAATTTCCTGAAGACTTCATTCTCCTATAACTAATGCCAACTTACTCACTGTACCTCGATCTCATCTATCTCGCCATTGACCTCTTGCCCACATTTTGCCTCTTTCCTGGAATGCTCTTCCTCTTCGTATCCAACAAGTAAATACTCTCCCCTCTTTGAAGTCTCATTGAAATTACATCTCTTCCCAAAGGTCTTCCCTGACTAAGCCCTCCTTTCCTCTTCCAATACATTTTGTGCCGCCTTGACTTGCTCCATTTATTCACCCTCCCTCCCAACCCCACAGAACTTATATACACACCTATAATTTATTTTTATTAATGTCGGTCTCTCCCTCTAGGCTGTAAGCTCGTTGTGGTCAGGGAATGTGTCTGTTATAAAGTTATATTGTGCTCTCCCAAGCACTAAGTATAAAGCTCAACACAGAGTAAGCACTAGACCAATACGATTCACTGACTGGTTGACACCACATTCATTCATTCATTCAATCATATTTATTGAGCGCTTACTGTGTGCAGAGCACTGTATTAAGCGCTTGGGAAGTACAAGTTGGCAACATATAGAGACGTTCCCAACCCAACAACGGGCTCACAGTCTAGAAGGGGGAGACAGAAAACAAAGCAAAATATATTAACAAAATATGTACAAGTAAAATAAATAGAGTAATAAATCTGTACAAATATATATAAAGGTGCTGTGAGGTGCTGAAAGAAGGTAGGGTGGGGGCGATGGGGAGGGGAGAGGAAGGAGGGGGCTCAGTCTGGGAAGGCCTCCTGGAGGAGGTGAGCTCTCAGTAGGGCTTTGAAGGGAGGAAGAGAACTAACTTGGCGGCTGTGTGGAGGGAGGGCATTCCAGGCCAGGGGGAGGAAGTGGACAGGGGGTCGACGGCGGGACAGGCGAGAATGACACACAGTGGGAAGCTTAGCGGCAGAGGAGCAGAGGGTGTGGGCTGGGCTGTAGTCCCTTATGTTCCACTATGTCTTGGTCAAAAGAGGTAAGAAACTGCAGAGGGTTTTTTTTGTTTGTTTTGTAATGTTTTACTTTTTAACGGTACTCGTTAGGTGCTTACTGTATGTCAGACATTCATTCATTCATTCAATTGTATTTACTGAATGCTTACTGTGTGTAAAGCACTATACTAAACTAAGCGCGTGGGGGAGTACAGTATAACAACATACATATTCCTTGCCCACAACGAGCTCACAATCCAGAGGGAGAGACATTCATTCATTCATTCAATCGTATTTATTGAGCGCTTACTGTGTGCAGAACACTGTACTAAGCGCTTGAGAAGTACATGTTGAGAACATATAGAGACGGTCCCTACCCAACAGTGGGCTCACAGTCTAGAAGGGGGAGACAGACAACAAAACAAAACATATTAACAAAATAAAATAAGTAGAATAAATATGTACAAGTAAATTAAATAAATAAATAGAGTAATAAATACGTACGAACATCTATACATATATACAGGTGCTGTGGGGAAGGGCAGGACGTAACGCAGGGATGATGGAGGGGGGGGAGGGGGAGAGGAAAGAGGGGACTCAGTCTCGGAAGGCCTCCTGGAGGAGGTGAGCTCTCAGTAGGGCTTTAAAGGGAGGAAGAGGGCTAGCTTGGCGGATGTGGGGAGGGAGGGCATTCCAGGCCAAGGGGATGACGTGGGCCAGGGGTCGATGGCGGGACAGGCAAGAACGAGGCATGGTGAGGAGATTAGCGGCAGAGGAGTGGAGGGTTCGGGCTGGGATGTAGAAGGAGAGAAGGGAGGTGAGGTAGGAAGGGGTGAGGTGATGGAGAGCCTTGAAGCCGAGGGTGAGGAGTTTCTGCCTGATGCGTAGGTTGATTGGTAGCCACTGGAGATTTTTGAGGAGGTGAGTAACCTGTCCAGAGCATTTCTGGACAAAGACAATCAGGGAAGCGGCGTGAAGCATGGATTGAAGTGGAGAGAGACAGGAGGATGGGAGATCGGAGAGGAGGTTGATACAGTAATCCAGAAGGGATAGGATGAGAGGTTGAACGAGCAGGGTAGCGGTTTGGATGGAGAGGAAAGGGCGGATCTTGGCAATGTTGTGGAGGTGAGACGGGCAGTTTTTGGTGATGGCTTGGATGTGATGGGTGAACGAGAGAGTGGAGTCGAGGATGACACCAAGGTTACGGGCTTGTGAGACGGGAAGGATGGTAGTGCCGTCAACAGTGATGGGAAAGTCAGGGAGAGGGCGGGATTTGGGAGGGAAGACAAGGAGACAGACATTGATATAAATAAATAGATAAGTGAATAAATAAATAAATGAATAAATACATAAATTACAGTATATACAGGCACTCTAATAAGTGCTGGGGTAAGTACAAGCTAATCAGTTTGGACACAGTCCACGTTCCACATGAGGCTCACAGACTTAATAGCCATTTTGTAAATGGTGACTGAGACACAGAGAAGTGTCCCAAAGTCCACAGTAGACAAATGACAGGGCCAGGTTTAGAACTCAAGCCCTCCCAGTTTACTTCAGATTGCATTCTAGAACTGGGAAATCGTCCAAGGGAATCGTCACCTCATTAGCAAGATGTAAAGCATCCCCTTTAACAAGATGGAGGTCAATCAGACAGGGGAGCCTAGGCACATCCATAATTTAATCAAATACCTCTTATACAAATAGTACCACCCCTCACCCCCTCCTTTGTCTTTTAGACTGTGAGCCCACTGTTGGGTAGGGACTGTCTCTATATGTTCCCAAATTGTACTTCCCAAGTGCTTAGTACAGTGCTCTGTACACAGTAAGCGCTTAATGAATACGATTGATTGATTGATGTACCCGCTGCTGGTCAAAGAGCTAACATCATTTCAACACATTCCACCACTTGTCTGCTGTGGTACTTTGGGCAAGTCACCTCACTTCTCTGAGCCTCAGATACTTCATCTGTAAAATGCGGATTGAGACTGTGTGGCCCACATGGGACAGGGACAGCAACCAGCCCGATTTGCATATATCCACCCAAGCATTCAGTACAGTGCCTGGGACATAGTAAGCACTTAGCAAATATCACAGTTATCATTATTACTACTATTTCATATGTATCCTGCTGAGGATGCTGTGGAGGTCACGCCCTTTTTGGGACTCAATAGTGACTGCAGGAACTGACAAGCATGACCTGGCACCAGGATCAGCAGGAAGGAATAATTGGGCTCTTGAGATATTGATGGCAACATCAGCAGATAGCTACAAATAACTAGAGGGAGCATATCCAGCAGGATCTAAAATTTGGAAAACCCATTTGTAGGCAGATTTTGAAATCGAAGTTTACAAGTAAAGTATGATTCTTTTCCTCTTGCTTGAAAGAACATATCAACTCTTCCTTCTATTCCTCTCTGTCTCTATAGGAGGTTTACGCTTGGTTACTTCAGAGAATTGATTGACCACTTCACAACCAGCAGTCCTGGCTGCTTGCTGGCCAAAGTATGGCTTTCAAAACACTGAAAAATCAGGGAGGTTAGGTTTTGGGCATTTTGGGGGAGCTAAGGACAGCTGCAGCAAATCACCACAGCTGTAGCCCTCCCTATCTATTTTCCAGCCCAAATCGTTCCCCCAAGGGAGGTAGAGAATCTTGAAAGCATCTCAGCATCTCTGAGTCCAGGTTTAGAAGCAGGGGAGGTGTTCTCCCCTACTCCCTTGTGATGGCTAGCAAATATGGAGAAGACTTGACTTCCTTGACTTGACTCTTGGATCACCTATTCTCTGTACCAATCAATCAATCAATCAATCAAACAGTGATATTTATTGAGTGCTTATTATGTGCAGAGCACTGTTCTAAGCACTTGGGAGAGTGTAATACAAGAGAATTAGCAGGTACATTCCCTGCCCTTAATGAACTTACAGTCTAGATGGGGAGACTGACACTAATATGAACATGAAACCTGGGAGAGAAGGGTTACAGTGTGCTTGTCTGCATGTATGACCTAGTTATTTCAGTGTCCAGCATGCTCTTGATCAATAGTGGGGAAATTTCTCCTCCAAAAAAATCAACAGAAAATCTCTTTCTGGGTAGCACAAATAGAGAAAGCTTTGCATCTCCCCTCAGAGCTGAGAGATTCCAGAGAAGCTAAAATGACAACATGAGAGACAAGAAGTATTGCAAAGAATAAGATTCACTGTAGTGACAAATAAAAGGCCAAATATTTGGGTGATCCCCAAGTAGGACAAGGGACTGTGTTCAATCCGATTTGCTTCTATCCACCCCAGCACTTAATATATTCACTTGATATTGTCTTGAAATGATTCTTTTATAAACATATTGCAACTTGGAGCAGTTTGGCCTAATGGAAAGAGAATTGGATTGAGAGTCATAGTTCCTACGTTCTAACCTAACTCTGCCATTTGTCTTCTCTGTGACCTTGGACAAGTCACTTCACTTTTCCGTACCTCAGATTCCTCATCTGCCAAATGGGAATTCCCTCCTTGTTCTCCCTTGCCATTAGACTGTAGCATTCAGCAGGTACCTGATCTCTTCCACCCTGGTATTCCACCATTGTTTATCTGCATAACCTAGCCTAAACTATAAATCCCAATGGCAGGATTTTGTAGACATTTGTTTTGTTTTGATCATCAGGACCTCGGAAGTGTTGATGCATTTCCTGTTTTGTGGTACGTAGTCTTTAAACCTTTACTATTTTCATCAACCAAGGTCATGTGTTCTGGGTTCTAATCCCGGTTCTGCCCCTTGTCTGCTATGTGAACTTGGGCAAGTCACTTCACTTCTCTGGGACTCAGTTAGCTAATTTGAAAAATGAGTATTGAGACTGTGAGCCTCACGTGGGACAGGGACTGTGTCCAACCTGATTTGCTTGTATCCACCCCAGCGCTTAATGTATTGTCTATCACAGAGTACGTGCTTAACAAATACCATTATTATTACTATTATTATTATTATTATTATTATTATTAACAATCTTGTCTCTTTGCTGAGCATGCAATCTTGATAGCTTCCTAAATCCATTCTCATCTACTCACTGTCGACAAATTGAGACCTATCTGAGTTTCCTTGTTTCAAAAGGGCTGCTGTGCACTTGCCACCAAGGACCTAGGAAGCAGTGCGGCCTCGTGAATAGAGCATGGGCTGGGAATCAGAAGGACTTGTCTGCTGTGGGACCTTGGGCAAGATATTTAACCTCTCTGTGCTCGAGTTACCTCATCTGTAAAATGCCTATTAAGACTATGAAACCCATGTAGAACAGGGCCTGAGTCCAGCCTTATTAACTTGTACTACCCAAGCACTTAGTATAGTGCTGGCACGTTGTAAGTACTTAACAAATAACTTTTTTAAAAAAAGGATTATCAATCAATCAATCTTATTTATTGAGGACTTACTGCATGCAAAACACTGTACTAACCACTTGGGAGAGTACAGTATAACAGTAGGCAGACACATTTCCTGCCCACAACCACTATTCAGGTCTTTTTTCAGAGCCTGGTAGTTTTTAAAAGTTTGGATACCTCCTTCACATGCTTTGTTTGTACCAATACCCATGCATGAAAAATTATAACAAAGACTTTAAGCTTAGCCCTATCACCAGTAGACGTTGGAGAGGTAGCAATTATCACTCTTATCAGTGGAAAGAGAGTCTGCTAGTTTACATTAAATTCTGAGTTTATTGTGTGTTTTATATTTCTATGTGAGACTCCTGGGTTACCTACAATTTGTTTCCTTGGCAGAACTGTCTTTTCTTCTTTCTCTGGAAAATGAATGTGCACTGCTCCCATAAGAAGGAGGAACAAAACTAAAGATGACATAAGAGGAGCAATAAACTCAGAAGAGCATCAGAGAAATACAAAAGGTTGTAGGTTTCTGTCTGCTAAACATTTGGTTTATCATCCTTTGCCCAGTAGGATTTTAGAAGGTCCAGAACCATCAGACTAATACACTTTCCTCTTAGGGGGAATGTGAATGTGATTATCAGTTGGCATTTATGGGACTGGAATAGTCAGAATTACTGAGCTTCTTGTCTATTTAAAAGGGCATGGATATTAAACAGAGTGTACTGCATCAAAAAGGCTCTGAAGATATTGACTGTGTTCCCAACTCCATCGCTGACCATTTAGGACACCTCTGGGTAAGGTCATTCATTCATTCAATCATATTTATTGAGCAATTACTGTGTACCCAGCACTGTACTAAGCACTAGGGAAAGTACAGTATAACAATAAATAGACATTCCCTGCCCACAGTGAGCTTACAGTCTAGATTGGGAGACAGATATTAATGTAAATAAATGAATTAGAGAAGCAGGGTGGTTTATTGGAAAGAGCCCAGACTAGGGGGTCAGAGGTCGTGGGTTTTAATCCTGGCTCTGCACGCTTGTCACCTGTGTGACCTTGGGCAAGTCACTTAACTTATTTGTGTCTCAGTTACCTCATCTGTAAAATAGGGAATAAGACTGTGAGGTCCGTGTGGGACAACCTGATTACCTCGTATCTACCCCAGCGTTTAGAACAGTGCTTGGCACATAGTAAGCGCTTAATGCATACCAACATTATATCAATATTATTATTATTATTATTATTAATTACAGAAATGTACGTAAGTGCTGTGAGGCTGGGGGGCAGGAGGGATGAACAAAGGGAGCAACTCAGGATGATGCAGAAGGGAGTGGGAAAAGAGAAAAGGGGGGATTAGTCAGGGAAGGCCCCTGAAAGGAGATGTAACCTTCAATAGGTCTTTGAAGCAGGGGAGAGTAATTGTCCTTCAGAATTGAGGAGTTAAGTTAACCTGATCTGCTTAAAATTCCTGCTGTGTGAATTGAGTACTTTCCCATCCCACCCTGGGGTTTGGAGAAAATTGACACGATCATAAAGATGTGGTACTTTGAGTTCTGTTACTTAATCGTTTCAAAGGAAAACTAACAAGGATCATCATTCTCTATACAGAATCTGCAGCTCTCACCCATGCCCTCATCACCTACCCTGAGTTGACGGGTAACAAAAACAACGTGACAGAATTCATTCTATTGGAACTTATACCAAATACAAGGATGCAGAAAGTCATCTTTGTTGTCTTTCTAATCATCTACACCATCACCATGGTGGGAAATCTGATCGGTGTGATAACCATAACCACCAGGAAGACTCTGGACTCCCCCATGTATTTCTTTCTGCCTTATTTGTCATTTATCAAAGCCTGCTATTCTTCAATCAACACACATAAACTGATCGTCGACTCATTTAAGTAAAAATGTTAGATTTACCCTTCTGTTGCCCCAACATCATCGATCACTTCCTTTGTGATTTGAACCCTTTGCTGAACCTTGCCTGCACGGGCACCCACACCCTCGGCCTCTTTGTAGCCACCAACAGTGGGTTGATCTGCCTATTAAATTTTGTCACGTGGACTATTTCCTATGTCATGATCCTGCGCTCACTGAAAACACACAGTAAAGAAGGTAGGCGCAAAGCGCTCTCGACCTGCATCTCCCACATCACCATCATTGTCCTGTTCTTCGCTCCATGTATATTTATATATATGCTGCCCGCCTCCACCTTCCTCATGGATAAAGCTATTGCAGTATTTTACACGATTATAACCCCTATGCTAAACCCCCTCATCTACACCCTGAGAAATGTCCAGATGAAAAATGCCGTCAGGAAACTATGGAGCAGAAAAGTGACTTCTGAAGATAATAGGCATTACCCCGTGAAAATGGTGATATTTGTCCAAGTGAAGGAAGTGGCAAGCATGGATTTCTGGTAACATTTTTGGGAAAAATGTACAGGGCATTCAAAGCTCAGTGGAGCTCATGTCTTACATGTCTGTTGTATTTCCCAAGAGCTTGTTACAGTTTATTGCTATTTTGATTGCTATTTTGATGGTATCGATGTCTGTCTACTTATGTTATTTTGTCTGTCTCTACCTTCTAGACTGTGAGCCCGTTGTTGGGTAGGGATTGTCTCTGTTGCCAAATCGTATTTTCCAAGTGCTTAGTACAGTGCTCTGCACAAGGTAAGTGTTCAATAAATGCGATTGAATGAATGAATATTGCATTCAGTAGGTGCTCAATAAATACCACTTCGTGAACTACTAAACAGCCTCTTAGCCATAGAGGTATTCATCCTCACTTCAGCTTATTTAACAACCTTAACATGATAAGAGGCTGATTTTGCTCCTGCTACAGATGCTTTCATTTTTTATCTTTCTTTCATCTCAAATGAGGAGAAATGAGAGGAGTCTGCTCAATAGTGCAGTCATACCTGTTCTAGTTTAAAGAATAAAATAAATGTTTCTTTAGCAACAGAATGTTGTCTTTTTCCTATTCTATTTTTCCTGTAGCTCCACTGAATATCACATTGTACCAGGCATATCATAAGCATTAAGAGTAGAATGGGGTGTTTCCTAATTTGATTCCTGCGAATCAGGAAATAGAAGATGGGAATTCCTTGTGAATTGCAAAACAAACCAATGCTAACTATGTCTCCAATCAACAATCGGAAGATTGGCAGTATTGGGAAGAACGATCTGTGATAGCATTCCACATACATATCATGATGCTTAGCTATGAAGGCAGTGTGCTTCATTCATTGATTCTGCACTAGATTAAGCAAATCAGAAAACAAAACAACTTGGAGGAGACCAGGATCAAATCAGAGGTATTGAGACTGCTTGGAAAACTATTCCAGCCCTAAGAAAGCTGCTTAAATAGGTCAGTGTCCAATGTGAAGGATCAATGTTTACAAACGTCTGCATCTGCTCCTGAAAATGAGAGTTGTTAGGGACCAGTCTAAGTCCACTGCGAGAAGCAACATGACTCTCTGGAAAGAATGCAGGCCTGGGAATCAGAGGATCCGGGTTCTTATTCCAGCTCCTCCACTTATCTGCTGTGTGACCTTAGGCAAATCACTTCACTTCTCTGTGCCTCAGTTCCCTCATCTGTAAAATGGGGATTAAGGCTTTAAGCCCCATGAGGGACAGGGACTGTGTCCAACTTGATTATGTTGTATCCACCTCAGCGCTTACTACAGTGCCTGGAACATAGTAAGCACTTAACAAATACCATTTACAAAAAAAGAGAGAAAAGGAAAAGACAGAGGTGCTTGTGATGGAGAGAGAAAAGCAGGGAATGGGATAAATTTGTCAGTGTTTACCTTTCTCTCGGTGACACAAGCTATTACCTGATAGAGAGTGTATTGGTTCCAAGGGCCATCACAGAAGAAGACCCAAGAATCAATCAATCAATCAATCGCATTTATTGAGTGCTTACTGGGTGCAGAGCACTGTACTAAGCGCTTGGGAAGTACAAGTTGGCAACATATAAAGACGGTCCCTACCCAACAGTGGGCTCACAGTCTAGAAGATTGGGCTCACAGTCTAGAAGAGTGGGCTCAGCCTAGAAGCTGTTAAGCATTTGATTAATCAGGCCTAGAAGCACTTCAGAGGGACACTGTGGCTCTATCTGTAGGTGATGACCAAGGCATTGAGGCTTCCCGTCATACTTCACAGTCTTGCTCAAAAATGGAAAATGCCTCTCCTGGTTCAAAGTCTCATCCTATATGGCAGACTAGTCTACATAACTGAGAGTCGGGTGAGAACTAATTACCCCAACCGACACCGTGAATCTCTCGGAAGAACTAATGGCACAGGTTGCTATCATCAGCCAATCTTTTTGCAGACTTGGAATGGTTCAGAAACAGCATGGCCTAGTGGATTGAGCACAGGCTTGGGCGTCAGAGGATCTGGGTTCTAATTTCAGCTCTGCCATTTCTTCCTTGTGGGACCCTGGGCAAGTCACTGCTCTGTGCCTCAGTCAGCTCATTCGTCAAATTGGGATTAAGACCGTGATTTCCTTGTGGGAAATGGAGCCATCCAGGCAGGTTGGGGGGCGGGGGGCTAGCTGAATGGAATGTGTGTATAATGAGTGGTGGGCAGGGAGAGTTACTGACGTACCTTCTAAATTCTTCTCCCTCAGGTGTAGGATGAGGTCACAATTCAGGGCGTGGGCTCTAGTTTGGGCTGTATAGTGCATCAGACCCAGTGGGCGCTCAAGAAATACTACTACTATTACTACTGCCTACAATTACTACTACTAATTATGGTTTTTGTTAAAGGGTTACTAAATGCAAAACACTGTAGGACTCATTCATTATTATTATTTAGTGCCATCGATTAATTTTTGTATCATAGTGACTCCGTGGTTATACTTTCTCCAGAACGTCCTGTTCTTTGCCATAATCCACAACCCTCCTAATGCTTCTTCCATTACCGTTGTTATGGTCTCTATCCATCTAGCTGCCGGTCTGCCTCTTCCACGTTTTCCATGGAATTTTCTTAGCATTAATGTCTTCTCCAGAGAATTAGTCCTCCTGATTATGTGTCCAAAATATGCTAATCTCAGTCAAGTCATTTGGCCTTCCGAATACCACTTTGGTTCAGTTTGCTCCAAAATCCATTTGTTTGTTTTTGGGCAGTCCACGGCATTCACAAAAGCCTTCTTCAACACCACATTTCAAAAGAATTGATCTTTTTTTCTATCCTGTTTTTTCACTGTCCAGCCTTCGGATCCATACACTGTCACTGGAAACACCATACAGTTGAAAATTTGCATTTATGTGACAATTGTTACATCACATATTTCATGACTATTTCACGGCTCTTCCTAGATAGTAACTATGTAAAACAATGACTGACGAAAAGCGCTGGAATGGATACAAGTTAATCGGTTCAGACACACGTGGAGCTAACAGTCTAACTGCTCTAGCTACTACAAGGGCAGACGGGGTCTGAGGAGACAGTGACCAGAACAGGTAGAACAAAATTGTCTTCTTACATGACAGAGGGATAGTGGGACAGAGAACAGAGGGAGAGTGAGGCAGCAAGGGATTGGGTCATAGTGGTGGCTTGAGACAGTTTAATCTGAGAAGAGCTAGGCATTGTAGACTCAGGGAGAACTTTATGAGAAGCCCAGGTGAGAAGATGAAGATTTTAGAGAGAGGACCTAATGACAATCTAGCCATCCAGACTGAAAATATGAAGGGGACGGGGGGAAACTGATGACCTTTTACTCCACTTCAGAAGACTGTAAGTTCATTGTAGGTATGAGATAGTTTACATCAATGTTATTGCATTGTATTATGTATTTTATTGAATTGGATTCATGCATTCATTCAATCGTATTTATTGAGCGCTTACTGTGTGCACAGCCCTCTACTAAGCACTTGGGCTGTACAAATAGGCAACAGATAGAGATGATCCTTACCCAGTACTGGGCTCACAGTCTAGAAGAGGGAGACAGACAACAAAACAAAACATGTAGACAGGCGTCAAAATCGTCAGAACAAATAGAAATAAAGCTATATGCACATCATTAACAAAATAAATGAAATAGTAAATATGTAAAAGTAGACTAAATAGAGTAATAAATCCGTATAAATTTACAAGTGCTGTGGAAAGAGGAAGGAGGTAGGGCGGGGAGGATCGGGATGAGGAGAGGAAAATGGGGGCTCAGTCTGGGAAGGCCTCCTGGAGTAGTTGAGCTCTCAGTAGGGCTTTGAAGGGAGGAAGAGACTTAGCTTGGCGGATGTGTGGAGGGAGGGCATTCCAGGCCAGAGGAAGGACGTGGGACGGGGGTCGACGGCAGGGCAGGCAAGAACTGCTCCCCCCCCACCATCTAAGCGACCTTCCTTAAAGTGCCCCCTATCCCCTCCTTCCCGGTCCGGACCTGACTGACTCTCCCCGACCCCTCCCCCGGGAAAAAGGCCCTTGTTATCACCAAGTTACATCAACGACAACCTCATTCGCACCTACTCAGCCCTCCCATGCTATTTGGCTGTTCACTCCTCTCCCCAGGTATCTCTGCTCCCTGACCCCCTTAACAGGTCCACCCTACTCCAGCACATAATAGTTTGTATCTGCTCTCTGTGACATCATTATCTGCCAATTTTATTATTGCCATACCATGTTAATCGTTAACTACCCCCTGTGATGCCATCGCCTATTTATATCATTGCTACTGTTTTATCGCTTCTGCATCTCAATTGTTAAGCTCCCGCTGTACTGTCACTCGCCCGGCTGACCTCACCATGAACTTTCAATTCCCTTGCTCCCAACTGCCATTCCCATTCCTCACCTTCCCCTTCCCCTCTCCCACCCAGCTTTTTCCCTCCTTCTCTTCCACCAAGACCACTCCCCCTCACCCCCTACCAAGGGTCCCTCTGTACCAGCGCCAATCGTCCACTCCTCCCTCCCAGCCCCCTCCCTCCCCTCCTCCCCACCCCCACCCCATCCCAGTTCTCCTTTCCCATCGCCAACCCTCTTCCCACTCTCCCCGCCTAGGCCCCCGCCAACTCATCCCAATCCAAACCCTCACCACCCCTCGCACCCTTCCCCCTCCCTCCCCTCCCTTGACAGCTACTGCCAAGTGTGGCTTCTGGAACCCCTGCTCCGTTATAAGTAAGATCCCTTTCATCCTGGACCTATTCGTTTCCAGCTCTCTATTCCTCCTCGCCCTAACTGAAACATGGTTGTCTCCGGACGACACGGTCTCTTCTGCTGCTCTCTCTAGTGGAGACCTATTCTTCTGCCACTCCCCCAGACTCACCAGAAAAGGAGGAAATGTCTGTTTCCTTCTCGTGCCCCAATATCGCTTTCACACTGTCACTCCTCCGCCTTCCCTTTCCTTGCCTTTCTTTGAAGCCCACATTATTCGCCTCTACCACCCCCTCCAGATTCTTGTAGCCGTTATCTACTGCCCCCCCCCCCCCCGGCCCCACCTCCAACGTCTTTAATGATTTTGACCCCTTTCTCACATTCCTTCTCTCCTTTTCCATGCCCACTCTGATCCTCGGAGACTTTAACATCCACATGGATATCCCTGGTGACTCCTCTGCTGCCCGCCTTCTACCTCTCCTTGACGCTGCCAACCTCTTGCTCCACCCCACCTCTCCAACTCACCAACTTGGTCATGACCTCGACCTCATCATCTCCTACCGCTGCACTGTGTCCACCCTCACCAACGCTGAAATCCCTCTCTCTGATCATAATCTTCTGACCTCACTCACACTCCTTTCCCCTATAAATCCATATTACTCCCTCACAGAGATCTCCGCACTCTTGACCCCATCCATCTTTCTGAGCGCCTCACACCCACGTCGCCTCCCTCTCCTCTCTACCCAATCTTGATGATCAGATTACTGCTCTCAACTCTACACTTTCTACTCAGCTAGACTCACTCGCTCCCCTTTCCCTTCGCCGCTCTCGTACCACTAACCCACAGCCCTGGATCACTGTCACTGTCCGCCTCCTTCTCTCGAATGCTCGAGCTGCCGAACTCTGCTGGCGAAAGTCTAAACACAATGCCCACCTCGTTCAGTTCAAGTTTATCGTTTCCTGACTTAACTCAGCTCTCTCCTCTGCCAGACAAAACTATTTCTCCTCCCTTATTGACACCCATGCCCAGCATCCCTGTCAGCTCTTCCGTATATTCAACTCCCTTCTCAGACCCCCGGTTCCTCCCGCTCCTCCTTCCCTCACCCCCAAAGATCTGGCCTCCTACTTAATTAATAAAATTAAATCCATCAGGTCTGACCTCCCCAAAGTCACTCCCCCCACTTCTCCAACCCCCTGGCTCTCAACACTCTCTGCTATTCTCCCATCCTTCCCAGCAGTATCCGCAGAGGAGCTCTCCTCCCTCCTCTCAAGTGCTACTCCAGCCACCTGTGCTTCTGACCCCATTCCCTCTCATCTTATGAAATCTCTCGCTCCGTCCCTTCTCCCCTCCTTAACTTACATCCTCAACTGCTCACTCTCCACTGGTTCCTTCCCCTCTGCCTTCAAACATGCCCATGTTTCGCCCATCCTAAAAAAAACCCTCTCTTGACCCCACCTCACCTTCTAGTTATCGCCCCATCTCCCTCTTACCATTCATTTCCAAACTCCTTGAACGAGTCGTCTACACGCGCTGCCTCGAATTCCTCAGCAACAACTCTCTCCTAGACCCCCCCTCTGGCTTCCGTCCCCTACATTCCACGGAAACTGCCCTCTCAAAGGTCACCAATGACCTCCTGCTTGCCAGATCCATCGGCTCATACTCTATCCTAATCCTCCTCGACCTCTCAGCTGCCTTCCACACTGTGGACCACCCTCTTCCCCTCAACACGCTATCCAACCTTGGCTTCACAGACTCCGTCCTCTCCTGGTTCTCCTCTTATCTCTCCGGCCGTTCATTCTCAGTCTCTTTTGCAGGCTCCTCCTCCCCCTCTCATCCCCTTACTGTGGCGGTTCCTCAAGGTTCAGTTCTTGGTCCTCTTCTGTTCTCGATCTACATTCACTCCCTTGGTGGCCTCCTTCGCTCCCACGACTTCAACTATCCTCTTTACGCTGATGACACCCAAATCTATACCTTTGCCCCTGCTCTATCCCCCTCCCTCCAGGCTCGTATCACCTCCTGCCTTCAGGACATCTCCATCTGGATGTCTGCCCACCACCTAAAACTCAACATGTCCAAGACTGAACTCCTTGTCTTCCCTCCCAAACACTGCCCTCTCCCTGACTTTCCCATCACTGCTGACGGCAATACCATCCTTCCCGTCTCACAAGCCCACAACCTCGACTCCGGTCTCTCGTTCACCCCTCACATCCAAGCCGTCACCAAAACCTGCCGGTCTCAGCTCCGCAACATTACCAAGATCCGCCCTTTCCTCTCCATCCAAACCGCTACCCTGCTCGTTCAAGCTCTCATCCTATCCCGTCTGGACTACTGTATCAGCCTCTACTCCGATCTCCCATCCTCGTGTCTCTCCCCACTTCAATCCATACTTCATGCGGCTGCCCAGATTGTCTTTGTCCAGAAATGTTCTGGGCATCTTACTCCCCTCCTCAAAAATCTCCAGTGGCTACCAATCAACCTACGAATCAGGCAAAAACTCCTCACCCTCGACTTCAAGGCTCTCCATCACCTCGCCCCCTCCTACCTCATCTCCCTTCTCTCCTTCTACAGTCCAACCAGCACCCTCCACTCCTCTGCCGCTAATCTCCTCACCGTGCCTCGTTCTCGCCTGTCCCGCCATTGACCCCCGGCCCACATCCTCCCCCTGGCCTGGAATGCCCTCCCTCCGCACATCCGCCGGGCTAGCTCTTTCCCTCCCTTCAAGGCCCTACTGAGAGCTCACCTCCTCCAGGAGGCCTTCCTGGACTGAGCCCCCTCTTTCCTTTCCCCATCCTCCCCCTCTTCATCCCCCCCACCTTGCCTCCTTCCCTTCCCCTCAGCACCTGTATATATGTATATATGTTTGTACGTATTCATTACTCTGTTTATTTATTCATTTTACTTGTACATATCTATTCTATTTATTTTATTTTGTTAATATGTTTTGTTCTGTTGTCTGTCTCCCCCTTCTAGACTGTGAGCCCACCGTTGGGTAGGGATCGTCTCTATATGTTGCCAACTTGTACTTCCCAAGCGCTTAGTGCAGGCTCTGCACACAGTAAGCGCTCAATAAATACGATTGATTGATTGATTGATCTACATCAGTGTGCGTGGATATGAGCATACATGCCGCCCTGATTTCAGGCCATTGGCTGGACTGACGGACCCTTCTTCCCAGAGGATGGTATCGGTACTTGGGTTCCCTTTGGCCGACCCCTCAGCGTACCATGTGTCAGTTGGCAGCGTTCCCTCACCATTCTCCACAGGCCAGGTCTCGCAAATTGGTACTGAGGGGATTTAGGGAGGGGTCCCGGGTCCTCAAATATCACTACCACCAATACGCACTCGGGTACTGCCGTGATGAGTAGGAGGCGCCTGATAGGCGGCGGGGGCCATCCGGCCCACACCCAATCGGAGGGTGGTTCTCACGGCGGAGAGAGAGCCCCCCAAATCCTTCTATCCACATCTGAGAGCCCATGAATTTGCTAGGGTCCCCATGTATTAGGGTAACTTCTGCACCGTTGTCCACAGAAGCGAGGGTGGACTGAATATTCAAAGGACCCCAGTAAATGGTCAGAGTAACGTATGGCCTCCGATCCCCTCCGATTGACCTGACCTGAAGGGAGGGGCCTTGGCCACTTCCGTATGGCTGGTCTCTCCATTCGTTCAGGTACGGGTACAGCGGTGCAGAAGACACCACATGGAACTGAGTGAATGGGCCTCCTTTTTTTCGTCTGTTGACAGTTTTGGG
This sequence comes from Tachyglossus aculeatus, assembly GCF_015852505.1. Taxonomy (NCBI): domain Eukaryota; kingdom Metazoa; phylum Chordata; class Mammalia; order Monotremata; family Tachyglossidae; genus Tachyglossus; species Tachyglossus aculeatus. Next base: position 11,614 of record NW_024044861.1, on the reverse strand, counting down.
TGCTTTAGCTGTGGGTTTGCCTTCCCCTGTGGTATACCTCTGATCCTCAGGTAATTTTTTCCACTGGGCGAACAGCACGGTGATTGGCTACTTAACTATATTTTCTCATTTGGCCCCGGCCGCTATTAAATTCCTCCACATTTGGCATCGGGATCCCTTTTGTATTGCTCCTTTCAGAGTGACGGGTTTTGTCGGGGCAATCCCTGGAATCCTCATAGTCTTTGCAATCAGCCGCTTCAGATTCTCCATTTCCTGTATAAGATCTATGACAGGCTTGCCCATCTTTTCCTCAACTAAGGGTAGCAAACTCCCTGCATGTTTGCGGGGGCACCGACTGGAGGAGTTTACTGTGCATTCCGGAATTCAAGGGTCCTGCATTGGGGCTATAATCTCCCGTGGCATATATTTGATGTCTCATCCCAACCTTCTCAATAACATGCATGCCCCTTCTATATCCACCCAATCTTCTTGTTCAGCGGGTAACTTGCCCGGAGTCACCCAGGTGTCGGCCACTACCTAGTCAATCAGGGAATGGTTACCCTTGTTGGCCTGATCCACCTTCAACTGCTGCCTGAGGTGGGGGGTAGCTGCTACTCCAGCTAGTTTAGCTACTTCCTCATGGCTCAGTAGAAAGAGTACGGGCTTGGGAGTCAGAGGTCATGGGTTGCTAGGGAGTCAGAGGTCATGGGTTCTAATCCCGGCTCTGCTGCTTGTCTACTGTTTGACTTTGGGCAAGTCACTTAATTTCCCTGTGCCTCAGTTACCTCATCTGTAAATTGGGTATTAAGACTGTGAGCCTCACGTGGGACAATCTAATCACCTTGTATTCCCCCAGTGCTTAGAACAGTGCTTCGCACATAGTAAGCGCTTAACAAATACCATTATTATTATCATTATTATTATTATTATTATTATTATTATTATTATTATTATCATTATTCCTGTGCTCTTAACATAATACCGTCACCTCCCTGGTCCCAGCATCGGGCCATCCAGGACAGCAGCGTTTCTCGAGGCTGCTGTCTGTATTGCTTGTGGACCTCCATCAATTCCGCCGGGGTATAATTCCATACAGTGATGTGGTCTCTGGGTTCGGGGTCCCCTATCCCTTCAGGGCTCAAGATAGTTTTAGTTTCCTGAGTGATAAGGCGTCGTACCCTTCCCTCAGTGTCTTCTTCTTCTATGATGTCTATCATTTCCTCATCACACCATTCTTCGTCTGGGTGCCAGGCGTCCGGGTCCCAGTTGGTGCCCATTTATAAATGCCCGTAACCTGGGGCGGCCCATCAGTCGCCCCTTCAGCTTTGCTAGCCTGCACTCCAAGATGACCCCCTTCTCTACTGCTTCTTCAGTGGTCTGATTTGCCGTTTGTAGGAGTCCTGCAAAACGCTCTTTCGACTCCTGGTTATCGCGATCCAAAGACCAGACATCGAGCCAGAGTTATCAGTTCTGCCTCTTTATTGGGTGTACTCACATAACTATAACACAGCAAGGAAACGAAGAAAGGGTTCCGAGTCCTAATCAGTAGGGCAGGCTCTGCAGGGTTCGGTCTAAACACATAACAACTAAAAATAGCAGCAATGCCTCTTATATACGAAGACCCCTCGTACCAGTTAGCCCTCCCAGTATTCCCAGGATGTCTCTGATTGGGACAGTTCCCGTTCTGCAACCTTGTAGTGTAGCAGTTTTGTGCCCTTGCTGTGGGTTGTTCAGGCGGAGGGAAGGGGTGAATTCACAGATAGGGCACTCTTCCCACAGGCCACAGTCTAAGTGGGAGGGAGAACAGGTATTGAATCCCTATTTTACAACTGAGTTACCTGAGGTGCAGAGAAGTGAAGTGACTTTCCCAAGGTCACCCAGCAGACAAGTGGCAAGCCTGAATTAAAACCCAGGTCCTCTGACTCCTAGACCTGTGCTCTTTCAACTATGTCACACTGCTTCCTGTTATCATATTATCACAGGATACCACTTCTAGTTACAAGTGAGTAAGGACTGAGTCTAGCTGAAAAAGGAGTTGATTATTCAAGAATATTTATTCAGCACCTTAAATGATAACATGGGGACCAGTCCCTCTAGGCTGTAAGCTCGCTGTGTGCAGGGAACGTATTCATTATATAATAATAATGATGATATTTGTTAAGTGCTTACTATGTACCAAGCACTGTTCCCATCTGTACTTTCCCAAGTGTTTAGTTCAGTGCTCTTACACAGTAAGCGCTCAAAAACTGCAACTGATTGATTGACTGACCAAGCTTTGTTCTCTATTGGGAAGGGATGAAGAGGGATTGTGAGTGGGTGCCAGCCTCATAAATGTTTTATTGACTGATGCATAGGGTAGGAACGTGGAGACACAGAGATGAGACGAGTTTGATGATTTGAGACATAGTAAATCCAATCCAAGAAAACATTTTGGAATGCCACAGTCACAATAAGCAGATTTAGGAGCTCAGGAGACCAATCCATGTAAGCATTTAGACTATTACATGCAATTTAACTGCCGAACCCAGACAAGATAGTTTGGATGAAACAGAGGGAATACTTCCCATACTCTTCCTTTTTCTAAGCTGATTTCACCTTTCCATGCCTTTCCTTGGCCTTACAGCCCACGATTGTCCTACCACTGATGAGGCTGCATCCATGAGTGTGATATTAAGAGAGACTTTCTCTTGCACACTTTGTCCATGAAAATAGTGTCCCTCGTTTAGTCAATTGGCATTCAGATGAGCCTTCCAAAAACATCATTGAGGTATGTAAGTTACCTGTGGGCAGGGAATGTGTCTACCAACTCTGTTGTAATAATAATTATAATGGTGGCAATTGTTAAGTGCTTAGTATGCATCAAGCACTGTGCTAAATACTAGTGTAGATACAAGATAATAATAACAATTCTGGTATTTTTTAAGTGCTTCCTGTGTGCCAAGGCACTGCACTGAGCACTGATCGGGTCCTACATGGGCCTCACAGTCTAAGTAGGAGGGAGAACAGGCAGTGAACCCCCATTTTGCAGATGAGGGAACTGAAGCACAGGAATTTAAGTGGCTTGCCCAAGGTCACACAGCAGGCAAGTGGCCGAGATGGGATTAGAATTCAGGTCCTCTGAATCCCAGACCCGTGGTTTTTCCACTAGGCCATGCTGCCTCTCTCCCTTATTCTCACCGAATTACTTAGTCCAGCCCTCTGCACACAGAAAACAATAAATACCATTGATTGATTGCTAAAAAGGGGATAGTCTGGTCTACCACCAGCAGGCCTTGCTTCTTGTGAGCAGGCATCACATCTACCAACTCTTGTATTATACTTTCTCCATAGCTTAATACAGTGTTTCACACCTAGTAAGTGCTCAATAAACCTTTTTATTAACTGATGCTCCTCAGTTTCTGATCCATCCACACTTTGGCCCACTCCCCCTCCCCATTCATTAACCTCTATTGTGAGATAGTAGGTAGGACATAAAGCCAGAAGATCTTCCTTTGAGAGAAAATAGACCTGGTTAGAGTTCCAGAAGCATCATAAAAGTCCAAAAGGGGCATTCACTTGGGAGCTTGGTACTGAGTTTAAGTGATGAGAGTCAGATAGGAGTTGAACACTGATGAGTTCACCCCAATTTTCCATCATTCTTGTTTGTATGTTCTTTCTCTCTTTGCAGTTAGAGTACTTTGATTTGTCATTTCAAAACTTCCTTCAGTGGGAGAGAATATGCAGAGAAACTGAAGAATTCAACAATGCTCTCAGCAGGTGTCCCTCTGGGAAACTGGATGCAATTTTGCAAATAGCATGATTGACCCTCAATATGCTAACAGCCTGAACTGCTCTTTTTTAAACCTCTCCAACCCATTGCACCCTCTGCAAGTCCCACCTGGACTTGGTGAACAGCAGAAGACTCCAATTGAAATTATCGTGAAGTAACGTGGCTCAGTGGAAAGAGCACGGGCTTGGGAGTCAGAGGATGTGGGTTCTAATGCCGGCTCCACCACTTGCCTGCTGTGTGACCTTGAGTAAGTCACTTAACATCTCCGTGCCTCAGTTACCTCATCTGTAAAATGGGGATTCAGACTGTAAGCCCCATGTGGGACAACACAATTACCTTGTATCTACCCCAGTGCTTGCAACAGTGCGTTGCACATAGTAAATGCTTAACAAATACCATAAAAAAGGCATGAACATCCTCTCTGTGCACCATCTCTGGCATTTTTATTATATTATCGTTCTGGGCAAAGATACGCTCCACTGATTATAGCCAGACATAAATGGTATAATTGAATGCAAGGACAAAGACACTATGAATAATGCTACTGTTTGGGGGACTTTGGGTAGGGTTTTTTGTTTTTGGGGGGAAATTAGAGTAGATAGTAGTGTTCATCGAGAAATCAGATCCCAGACTATAGCAGCAGATGGGTTGAGAAGCAGCATGGCATAGTGGATCGAGCACGGGCCTGGGAGTCAGAAGGTAGTGGGTTCTAATCCCGGCCCTGCCAATTGTCAGCTGGGTGACTTTGGGCAATCACTTAACTTCTCTGGGCCTCAGTTACCTCATCTGTAAAATGGGGACTAAGAGTGTGAGCCCCCAGTGGGACAGCCTGATCACCTTGTAACCTCCCCAGCGCTTAGAGCAGTGCTGTGCACATAGTAAGCGCTTAATAAATACCATTATTATTATTATTATTATTATCCCCATTTTGCAGGTGAGGTACTGAGGCCCAGAGAAGCGAAGTGACTTGACCAGAGTCACACAGCTGATAAGCGGTGGAGCCGGGATTAGAACCCAGGACCTTACTTCCTTCCTTTCCCCACAGCACCTGTATATATGTTTGTACGTATTTATTACTCTTTATTTATTTTACTTGTACATATTCTGTTTATTTTATTTTGTTAATATGTTTTGCTTTGTTCTCTGTTTCCCCCTTCTAGACTGTGAGCCCACTGTTGGGTAGGGACCGTCTCTATATTTTGCCAACCTGTACTCCCCAAACGCTTAGTACAGTGCTCTGCACAGAGTAAGTGCTCAATAAATACGATTGAATGAATGAATGGATAGCACACAGTAAAAACTTAAAAAAATATCCTTATTATTATTATTATTATTCCCTGTAGAAAGCTAAAAACACACATTACACTCTTCTGGAAGATGGAAAAGAAGCACCTAAAATCTGGAGAGGTTTCTAAATAACGAAAGGGAATACACAATTAAAGTCAGCTGCTTCTCTCATTTCAGTTTCATTTTGGACCATTTGTCTTCTGGCTTCACACTTTTCTTCTCCATAGTTTCCTCATGGCATTTTTCACCTCTGCATTTCTCAGAGTGTAGATTAGGAGGTTCAGCAGGGAGGTTACCAAGGTATAAAACACAGCTAAGGTTTTATCTACAGGGAAAGTGGTCATGGGTCGCTGTCACCAGTCACCTGGGGATGGGTTCACTCGGGAATCTGTGCGGCGAGTAAGAGAGAGAGAGATACCGGGGACAGAAAGCCTGAGTTTTATATAAAATTTATTCTGCGAGGTGAATTGAATTATTTAATTGTTTAGGCTCAATGAATTGAACTTCCCTTTCGGGAGGAATGTGATTAATTAGTAATATGAAAGCTTCCCTAAAGGGAGGAAACCCTCATATGTTAGTCGCACGTGGGTGAGGGGACTAGCTCTCGTCACGTGCTTTCCCACACGGGAAGAATCCACTTACTTTGCCCGCGCGTGGTGGGGCGGCTATCTCTCGCCCACGTGTGCTCCACGTGGGAGGAATTCACTCATGCATTGCCCGCATGCGTGGTGAGGTGGCTAGCTCTCACAATGTGCTCTCCCTACACGGGAAGAATCCACTTATGTTTCCCTTCCGCAGCGGGGTACCTGGCTCCCACTCACGAACTTTCGGCGAGACACTCCCCCGTCCCGCGGCCCTTTTATCAGTGGGTTAGTCCTGGTTGCAGAGCAGGAGTCTGGCCTTCTGGGAAGAGAAAGACACGTTGGGACACTGCTGCAGCTGCTGCTGCTGCACGTCTAGGTCTTCTGCCCAGAAGGTCAGAGGCGACGGGTATTTATTACCTGTGTCTTGGGCCGTCCCGGCTTCCGTCCACTGCTTGCTCAATCTCCTCCCCTTTCATCCCCCATACCTAATTTGGTCGGCATGGAGGTGAGGGACACCTATCTTTCCGCCACGCCCCCTCTGGCTAGAGACTTTACGTTAGAGGTAGCATTTTTGACGTTGGGATGGCCGGTGCCCAGGGTCACATACCTACAAACCCCTTGGCCCTAGCCACACGTACTCACGTACTCACTTGACCTTAACGTTCCCCGCGTCCCTTCCAGGACGTGTGATGGTGGGGTGACGTGCCCTTCAGCATAGTCCCTCCTCTGACCACAGGGACCAATGTCCTTCCCCAGCTGGCCACGGAACCTGGGAATGTGGATCCATGGGTTGGGGCAGAGGATAGGGCCCATTCCTTGGCCAGGGGTGACGGGAGGCGGAGCCCTCAAGGTTTGCGGACCAAAGGTATGGAGGGTGACTGGTGGACTACATAGGTCTTAAGATAGCACACAGAGGCAGAAGCTGGGAGCGGCTGTAGAGTTCATGGCACCTGTGTGGATAGGGCCGAGCAACAGCAACTTAGTACCCAGCATTCTCCCTCTAGGCTCACTGCCAGGAGCAAAATTAGCAGCAAATCATGTAATAGCAAGCTCCCCCCAGGTTAAAGAGTCCATGGAACCAGTCCCAAACTCTTCTGGTGGTGTGGACTCCTTGTGAGCTGCATGGTACATTGCCAGAGATCATCGTGTCCAGTTGTCCAGAATCACAAGAATAAAGGGGCGAGGGGCAGCAGTCATGTTGATGCAGGTGGTCCGTTAGAAACAGGTTCCCTTCCCTAATCCTGTCACGTCATGGCTAAGACTGAAGACAGACTCTCTGGGGAGCAGTTCAGTGATGTTTCCTTTGTTCGACCTGTCCGGAAGTCAGGCAATCCTGACCATAGAATTGTGAGGTACAGAAGTACCCAGGAGAATCATACAGCCAGATACGACTGATAAAGTTTAAAATAAAAGCTTTTTCCTCATAATATATAACAAGTTAAATGTTGAGCAGGCCAGGCAGTTTCATAGAGTGATGTGTCGTCATTCCCCCTCTCCCAGGCATGGTGTCTGCAAGAGAGAAGGGTAGACCCTTCTTGGAGGATCTCCAAGCCTCTGCCAGAGTTAGTGGGCAGCTCTCATCGCCACTAGCTGCAGAGGTGTGCCCAGTCGGATTCAATTATCATTCCAAATATATCAAGATGACACTTTGTATTTGATTTGCTTCTGCCTCTTTTAACAATTTAGCAAAATTTAAGGTAGTAAAATTTCAGAAATAATGGTTAAATCACCATGCCTACAGTTGTTCCTAGGCTGGAAGAACAATGGCACATTCACTCCCAAATATGGCCATTGTAGTTTCTAGGGGGAGGTGCCTTAGATTGAGGAGGACAACCATTCACTTGAGAGGAAGGCAACCCTTTGCTGGAAGGAGGTGCCTTCTCTCAAAGGAGTTCCCAGTTGATCTTCCAAACTGATAGCGCTACCCTGACAGCAAATTGTTTAAGTTTCCTAACCCCATGCCTTAACTTGAAAATTTCTTGCATGTAGCTGGGTGCTCGGGTGATGGGGAGGGTTCCCCATTTCCCGGTGACCCCACTTATGGGAACATTTCCTATAATTGATGGTTGGCCCCCTAACCAATCATCCTTCCTAATCACAGATATCTGGGCCCCAGCAACTACCAGGAAGGAGACTTCCTGACGATCATTTACTAGGACGGTCATATAAGGGGAACACCCGGGCTGTGAGAGAACCGCAGCCTCCGTTCATTGGCCAGGCCTGCCGGATCCCCCTTCTAGTTTCCCTGCTCCGTGGTGGGTGGGGCCATTGGTCTACCTTCCTGAGCAAGCAGTTTCAGGATATGGGTGGGCCGCCCATCCAGCTCCATCCAGAGGAAAGCTATACTCCCTCAACTCCCATTATATGGCCACCCGTTCTTCTGTTTCCGTCTTCCTGAACCGACCCGCTGTGGGGGTCGGTGGGTGTCCCTTTAGTATTCGTTGGAACCGGCCTTGTCATCTTAACCCCAGGCCTTTCCCATTCATGGCTGCTACACGCCGGGTAATCGGCAGTTCGGAGGACTGGAATTGAGACGAGTCATTGTTGACCACATCGGCCAACGTGATCCAGCTTTGTGCCCCAGTGGCTCTATCCCTCAAATGGTGGGCCATCCCGAGCTCTGGACTTGGGGGTGTACCCATTACTATTGCACGAAATAGGCCCTTTTGGGAGGGGAGGGACCAGGGGCTAGATTCCTGGGTTTCTCCCTATCATCCAGGATTTGTTCAGTTCCAAGCACCAGAAGATGCTGATTTAATGCAGCTGAGTCATTCCACTGGAGGGTGCTAGCCCTTCCTTTTTCATTCCGGGGGACTGTTCGAACCCACTGTATCGCGAGGGTCACACCTTGAGTGTGAATGTGGGTCACATCCACCCCTGGGCCCAAATCTAGGCGGCTGCTTTCATTTGGACTGATGTCCACCAGGGCGGCTGCTCCCTTCCATACCCTGGCCAGCCAGCCTATCACCGTTCCCTGGGGTCCCGGGAAAACTCTCTCGAGAGAGAGAGAAAGAGAGAGAGCTACCTGAGCTCAGTGGCTGTGAAGCTTGTATTCTGGGTGTTGACCTTTCCCTGAGGATTCTCTTCCTTGATAAAAGGGTAGAGGGGCTTGGGCTGCCTCTTGGGGTTCCCTGGGGACACCTCCCAATCCCACAGGGAAGGGGGTAGTTTCAGTTCTGGTATGGGATCGGGATCTTCCTCCCCCTCCTCAGAGGAATTTTCCCCACTCATCCCCGATTACATTACCCGCTTAAATTCCTGTTCAGTAATGGGGAGTTTCCTCCACCCTTCTAACTCCTTAGCTACCCGGGGTGCCAATTTCCACTCTAAAAGGTTGCCTGCTGCATTTTTACCTCAGCCGCTGTCGGCAATAAGAGGCATTTCATGTCATTTTCCTTTAGTTTCACCTCTAGGGCTTCCCTTTGCTGCCGCCACTATCGTCGGCCCCGCGGGGGGGCTTGCAGTACCATTGCTTGGAGATAGAGAAGGGTGGTCTTTCCTTCCCTTTTCCTGATTTGGGTAGCCTTCTATTGAGCGTTCACCTTCGGTAGGAGGTACTGTTGTCCTCCCGCAGACTTGGCATGACTGACTTCATTTTGTGCAGGCCGAGAGCAACTCCTTTTTGTACTTTCTGCAAGGCTCAGCAACAGGATGTCTTCAAGGCCAGTAACAAGTAACACCTATCTATCCAAGGTCGTAGGGCAGATAACAACATCTTGTACAAGGCAGTGAGAACAGAGACTAATGATAATTTATAACATCGTATCGGTCCTAATTGACTCCCTGAAGTTCCCATTGCTCACCCCCGAGTTGCTGTAACTCAATAAAAGACACAGTGGGAATGGGATCGGGGCTGCTTGCCACTCGTACCTCTCTCGGTAGGTGAACGGGCAAGTAGTCAACCTTCCTCCTTTCCTGCTCTATCTGTACTCATGTATCCGAGTCATTTTTCCTATCTGCGTCACCACCTTGGGTTCTCGAACCCTGTGGACGATTTACACCGGTTAATCTATTTTGTACACTACTTGTCGATAACAGTAACTTCTTTTGGCGACCACAAAGGGACTCGAGTGCTGTGATCTGGATAGAAACGACCTCCGTAGGTGAGAATGGTAGACACTCCTTGTCGACGAACTCTGTAAGTAAGGATCAGCTTTTAGGGTCCTAGTCTCCCCTTCTCTCCTTTTGAGTTATTCATTTATAGCGCCCTGTGAGGCTCCGGGTTAGCGGATTTCCCCTCCCTAATTGGCTGCGGGAGGGAGGTGAGCCCTTGGGTTAAGGGATAAGCGGGTTGTCGACCTCTGAAGACGTTCTGAGGGGCTTAGGAGACATCCTAGGGTTTCCTTCCAGGTTAAGCAGAAAGAGGGTTCCGGTTGTTGGAACCATGGGCTCGAGTCACTCTAAAACAGACTCGTGTCTGATTAAAATTCTCCAATCATGGGACGAGGGTCACCTTCCCATAACTAAAGGAATGTCTAAAAGACAACTTGTAGGATGTCACAAAGCCTTGACTAACTTCCGGAACCAACAGGGTTATTATTTCTGGCCCGTGGGAGGGTCTTTTGATCCTCAAACTCTTCGCAAACTCTGGGAGGTTTTATCATGTTCCCGGTCCGATGAAGTGTGTTATTGCTATTGTTGGGCTAAAATGAGTAAGGATCAGGCCTCTCAGACTGAAGCAGCAACATCGTCACCTGCAGGAGAAAAGGCTGTGTTGCCTCCAGCCCTGGATTCGCAGTCCCACTCAGTCCCACCTGGATTCGCAGTCCCACCCTGGATTCGCAGTCCCACCTGGTAGGTACCTCAGGTCCTACCCCACCTGCTTATTTGCCTCCGGTACCGCTTCTAGCCCCCGTTCGTGCTAACTACCAGCAGATCCCAGGAGCAAACAGAAATATCATAGCAGCCGGACTAAGGGCTTATGTCCCCTTTGAGACTCGAACCCTTTTAACCTGGCAGCAGAACACTCAGCCCTTTCAAATAAATCCTCAGGAAGTGTATCGAATGGTCCTGGGAATTTTTAGAACCCATCTTCCTTCTTGGGCAGATGTAGGGGATCGGGTAGCCGATATTCAGTCTGGAAAAGGGCTGCTTTGTGCAGCGCAGCAGCCGCGCTGAGCCTCCCCTTACAACCCCAAGCCCCCAGCCTTTCTGTCGTTAGCCACAATGAATTGATTGCTTTTATTGTCTGTCTCCCTCGGAGACTGAAATTTCGTTGTGGCCCGAAATGTGTCTCTGATTGGTTGTACTCAAACAAAAGCAGAGTACAGTGCTCAATACACAGAATGCACTCAATCAACATGATTCCTCGATCAATCGATCAATTGATTGAGTTAAACACAACAGCAAAATACAGACTTGTTAGACAGGAAGAAAAGTCATACGATTTACAGTTATGTGAATGGAAAGCAGCTGGATCTGGTAGCGAGAGCTCTAATTCTGGTTCCTGACTATGTCACCCTGTGAGCAAGTCCCCTCTTTGTAAATGACTGACTGATTAAATTTTTTTCTTTCCTTCTTTATTTCTGAAGTATATTAACTTCGGTCTCCCCCTCTAGACTGTGAGCTCACTGTGGGCAGGGATTGTGCCTGTTTATTGTTATAGTGCACTCCCCCAAGCTCTAAGGAGAGTGCTTTGCATACAGTAAGCGCTTAATGAATGTTATTGAATGGATGAAGGAAGGAAGGAATAAATGAATGAATTCTCGGGGTCTCACTGACCTCATCTGTAAAACGGGAAGGTGAAGTCTGTGAGTCCCATGTAGGACAGGATTGTGCCCAACCAGAATAGCTTGAATTTACCCCAGCTCCGAGGACGGTACCTGGCACCAAGCCAGTGCTTAAGAAAAAATATCAGAAGAAGAAAAAGCAGAGACCAGTGAAAAAGCAGGTGTTGGGACAGGTTTCAAATTGGACGAGTAGGAGGACGGTTTGGACCTGTGTAGTTGGCGCTGTCGGAGAGCCCTAGTACATATGATCCCTGGCCCAAGGAACT